>NW_017535308.1:516923-544568 GCF_001853355.1 Bactrocera latifrons
TTGTTCACATAACGGTTGTTTGTAAGTCCTAAAACTAAAAGAGTCAGATATAGGGTTATATATACCAAAGTGATCCATCTAGATGTGTATAAGAGACAGCTATAATACTCTCTTTAGCAACTTTGTTGCGAGAGTATAAAAAGGTTATTGTTTATAGTAACAGCTAAACGTGTTAAATATTTGATCATTATTTGTATCATGAACGTTTCTATAACCACTGTGCGGTATGTGATAAAGTCCACCACTCCTCGGCAGACGCTCGTTGTGCACGTTGACTGCGTTGAAGTGAAGTATTTCTTTGTGAACAATGGGAAATTCATTAGGCGTAAAGGCACTTACCATAAAACACTAAGCCGGGCGGACCACAGCGCATGCCGGCGAATTTCACAACCCAATCCTTTTATTTCGTCAAACTGTCCCTTATATTATTTACTTTTTTTACATAGCAATTTTTTTTTTTTTTTTTTTTGTTTGTACCATTTTCACTTTGTGGTTATGTAGAAGTTTATAAGGTATTAATGCGTCGTCAGTGAAAACATCCCCCGGTAAATAGCACCCCCATACAAACGGTACTTAGCATATTACTCATGTACTCTTAAGTTTATATGAAAATGCGGTTGTCGGACATATGGTTGCGACATATGTACGATACACTAAACCAAATTTGCGTTAAAACTGTTTCTGGCATTCCGATTTGCTGGTGCAATTATTAAATGGCATCAATGATCGTATGCGTTATATATTATATATCTAAGTACCATTTGTATGTATATACAATAGTCTGCATAGATATGTATATGTACATATCTACGTGATTATATATATATACCCACATATATTGAGTTCTTCTCTTTCACTTGCCTGCGCAAACAAATTACTTTGGATTCGAATGTTTTGTCTTTTGGTTGAAGATTTGCTTCGACTACTTTCCGTTGGACCCAACGGTGTTTCCCATACACATTTATACATATTAGATTACCAAATGTCTCCCTTCCGCCTTTTTGTCTTTTGGATTTTTCAAGGTCTTCACATAACCTACAAAACGACGCTATGCACGATTAGTTTGGATATTGCGTTCAACAGTTATAGACGTGTGAACATAGAGTTCACTGACGCCGTAATTCGCGCCATCCTTCGTTAAAGTCAAATCCGCTAAAGAAACTTTCCGTGAGATTAATGGTGTTTTGGGGGATGGTACTCCATCACTTCGAACTGCGGAGAAAAAGATTCTACAATTCAGAGCGGGGGAAAACGATACCATGTAAGCCAGCCGGCGAAAGACCTGTGACGACGAATACCGATCAAATCATGGAAAATATCGAGTTAGACCGGCATGTAGCATCTCGTGACATCGCCCAAAAAATGGGAGTTAGTCACCAAAAAATTTTAAACCATATGCAGCAGGCTGGATACACAAAAAAACTTGATGTTTGGCTGCCGCATGATTTGACGCGAAAAATCCTCCTGGACCGAATCAACGCCTGCGATATGCTGCTGAAACGGAATTTTTGAAGCGGATGGTGACTGGCAACGAAAAATGAATCACATACAACAATATCAAGCGAAAACGGTCGTGGTTGAAGGCCGGTGAATCGTCCCAACCAGTGCCCAGGGGATTGGAAGGGAATCATGCACTATGAGCTGCTCCCATCTACTGCGAACAACTGGAGCGCTTGAAGCAGGCGATCGACCGGAAGCGTCCAGAATTGGCCAACAGGAAGGGAGCAGTGTTCCACCACACTGATGGGAGATTTTATCGCATCCACCATATAGCCCGGATATAGCGCAAATGTGATTACCTCAAATAAGAAGGGGGGGGGGGGCTTCCACGAGGGGGGTATTATGAAGTTGTCAAGGATTATCGAATTGAATATAGAGCAAAAAAGCGGAAGGGATATTTGACAATCGTAAATGTATTTGTACACTCTCTTATATTTATTTAAATTAAAAGTCTTACTATTTTTTGCCCTTAATAGTACTTTCATTTAAACCTTGCTTTTGGGAGGTACTTATTATTTATTATATTTATTATATTTAAATTGAAATGAATTGATTTCGATTTGTACCACACCCAACCAACAAATATGTACTTATTTATACAAAAACATAAAACCCGTTTGTCCTTCCTTATAACAGTTGAGGTGTTTTCGAGTCGCCACATCTTTACTCGCAGTATTTAGCGCGACTCAAATCAGCCAGTCCGGGAAATAACGGGGTATTGGTCACATAATTCTTCTAAGAACTCATCTTCAACTTTAGTTAAACTACAAGTCGATACTATTCCGCAGTAATATCTCAATTGTTTATAAAATTAATCCACCGAATTGAGGCATTTAAAGTCATTACCGCAATATTATATATTATAGGTAAATATATTCAATAATCAATATATACTTAGTTGTATATAACAAAACGAACGGAAAGTACGAACCCGTATTCCTATTCGTAATATTAAATTAATATTAGAATTAATTAATTGTGAACATTACATATTGTATTTCATATTAAAGTATGGTCACGGAGTTATAAATCATCCCAATTTTGTCTTTACAGCCTCCATTTGCCTTTAGCTCTTGCCACCAAACACAACACCATTACTCCGTCACTCCAACAAGGACATATTCTTCCACACACCACCACTCCCACAACCATAGCCACGCCAACAAACAAATATTCCCAGTGGATCTGCACAAAATGATGGATCGCATCCCATCATTATCGCTATCAGGCATATCGCTCGCGCATCCACTCTCGTTATCCACAACAGGACAGCAACTGCAAAACCATCTTAATTCCGCATCGGCGGTCACATCGTCAACTAGTACAGGTGGGCACCATCACCAGCACCATCATCATCATCACCATTTGGGTCAATTAGCCGCGGTTGTTCATCAACAGCAACAACAACAGTTGCAACAGCAACAGCAGCAACAACAACAGCATCATCACCAACAAGCCCATCTACAAGCACATCACAACAATCATCATCTAAGCCATCACCAGCTATCATTGAATTCGGCGTCCTCGACAAGCCACTCACCAACATCTAGCAACTCAGCGTCTGCATCGCTGCACCATCATCACACCTCACTATTGGCGTCACACTCGGGCATTCACACCTCTCCAACTTCGTTGTCACACCACCCACACAGCAGCAGCAGCAATAACCACTCCGCATCGTCAGCCGCGTCGCTTTTACTTCATCAGTCAGCCTCAGCTTCGTCGTCGGCTGGTTCAGCGGGATCAGGCAGCTCAGTGAGCTCAGGTGGTGGTTCTGTAGGAGTTTCAAGTTCGTCCGCACATCAGCTGCAACACCACAGCTCAGCAGCGTTGCATAGTCAGCATCAAAATTCGCTGCACCATACCACCCACCATCACGCGCACAGTCACTTAAACGCGCACGTAACCGCCGTTTCGTCACCCGCTAACGCAACGAATTCAGCCAGTACCGCATCTGTAATGGCCGCCGCCGCTGCACACCTGCACCACAATGCGCAGGCGACTTCGCCGATGACAAATCTACATCAAAACATGGGTGGCCTGATGAATAGTGGCAGCAGCGCCAGGTAATTACGCCATCCACATGCATTTGTATATATAGGTACTTATGTGTAAATCTACAAATGTCTATTCACTTGCACACAGATCACAGATACATATACACAAATTCGATTTCTCTTGATATTTGACGATGTGCAATAATTAGGATTTTCCCCATCTTAAGCGAGTGTTTTGGGCACCACTCTGAAATTGAGGACGTGCGCTTTGTCACATGAAGTAAAGAGAGAGGGGAGCATTGACCAGTCAGCCAAAAAAAAAACAAAAGAAACTCTATTTGATTTTCTTTACTCCTAAAATAACTTGTCAAAGTTTCGTATTTTTTTTCATACTCTAGCAACAAAGTTGCTAAGGAGAGTGTTATAGTATTGTTCACATAACGGTTGTTTGTAAGTCCTAAAACTAAAAGAGTCAGATATAGGGTTATATATACCAAAGTGATCAGGGTGGCGAGTAGAGTTGAAATCCGGATGTCTGTCTGTCCGTCCATCCGTCCGTTCGTGCAAGCTGTAACTTGAGTAAAAAATTGAGATATCATGATGAAACTTGGTACACGTATTTCTTGGCTCCATAAGAAGGTTAAGTTCGAAGATGGGCAAAATAGGCCACTGCCATGCCCACAAAATGGCGGAAACCGAAAACCTATAAAATGTCATAACTAAGCCATAAATAAAGATATTAAAATGAAGTTTGCCACAAAGGTTCGCATTACAGAGGGGTATATTTAAACGAAATTTGGCCCCGCCCCCTATTCAGTTTTTTATACATATATCGGAAACTACTATAGCTATGTCAACCAAACTCTACAGAGTTCTTTCATTCAGGCATTTCCACATAGAAAAAATGGACGAAATCGGATAATAACCACACCCACCTCCCATACAAAGGTTATGTTGAAAATCACTTAAAGTAAAACCGACTAACAAAAAACGTCAGAAACACTAAATTTTGGCGTCGCCCACTTATGGACCAAAAACCATATCTCAGCCTTTCTTACTTGTTTTTTTCTGGATTTAGACTGGCCTAACAGCTAAAGTATTTTAAGAGCAAATATTGTTCTCAAAATTTCGGTATGCTTGCGGCACCATTATTTTGGTTATTATCTGGTATGACGGGTCTATATCTTTGCAGAATAAATCGTCAAAGTTACATTTTTTTTTCGGGCTCTAGACTGACCTAGGCGCTTAGGTACTTTAAGAACATATCGGCACCTGAAATGCAAAATAACGTATCATCAAAAATTCGAAATTGAGTGTCTTATTGATTACGCTTCCCTACTTCAAAATACATACATACATATGTTCAACATTTTCAGGTTCTGCGGTCAGATATAAATCAGTTTTTTTTGTGTTTTGTGCCACTGCGAATTTCCGAAAATGTTGCTAAGTTATTTTGCATTTCAGGTAACGATATGTGGTTCTGAAATTTCGGTGGTTCTTGGGCCACTATTTTTCTAGATTTTGTAACTATCTGAGTAAGACGGGTTCTATGATATATTATACCATTTCTCTGCATGTGATCTGTTCTTAGAATTTATCATAAAACATATTCTAATTATTGTACACATTAATACACGTGTCGATTCCCCCTCTTAAAAATTTTTTTAATTGAGTTCAGCGCTGTTATACTTTAAAAGTCTAGAGTCTTACCCATATCTGCAAAGGGGCGACAATTATTGAAGAAAATTCGATATGTATGCTGTTAGTTTAAATAGGGATAAAACCTAGTACATTTTCGGGTTAAGTGAAGTTCAGCAAAGCACTTATTTTCTCCACCTCGCCTCTCTTCCCATAGCATATTCATCCATATACGGTATTTTAAAAACTTTGCTTGTAACTTTTTCACCTCTTACTTTTGCAGCGACGTCTTCTTTAGTTTAATGATACAAAATACAACGAAACGTCAAAACGAGGAACACATCAAAAGACCAATGAACGCATTCATGGTTTGGTCTCGACTCCAGCGACGAAAAATTGCACAGGATAATCCGAAAATGCATAACTCCGAAATATCGAAACGTTTAGGTAAGCACAATTATGATAATTAACAAATAATATTTGTAGAAAAATAGGCAAACAAAGAATTACAAATCATATCAGAAACATTATATAGATACATATATAGTATAACGTATAGTATGAGTGTGTGTACACAGTAAAATGAAGTACAGAGTAGCATTCAATTAAACGCCGTGTGTAGGGTTGAACATTTACAAATTATTTTTTTCAAAAGAATGCACAGAACGTATGGAACTCCTTTAAACAAAAAAAAAAATTGGATTTATTTCAACTCTCAACGGAAATAATACTGAAATGAATCTTTAGAAACGCAGTGGTAAAAGGGTTTCCCATGGTGATGGCAACATGAGCACAAGTCCAATTACGCATAAAAACAATGAATAAGGCGCAAAAACGTTCACTGGTCCAGTGCACTTAGAATGAAGTACTCATAACAATGAATTGAACGAAACAAATGAATTTCCCACACAAATGTGTGCTTATAAATACAAACAAGTGTATGAAATAAGATGGGTTATGAATATTAAGCTCATACGAGCCCATCGCAACTGCAACGGCTGCAGGAAAATTCTTTACGACTGGAGTTGCTTCAACTCTCAACTCGAAATCTGACCGCATGCCTTGGTACTCACAACCGCTGTTGACCTTTGCAAGCACCCTTAGTTGAGGCGGTCTATAGATTGACGTGATTACAAGCATGTTGCGCCATTGATACGAGCTCTGAGTCATTATGTTCATGTGTGAAGCTAATATTTCGGAAAGCTCTTGTATATATTGGGCGCGAGAAAATTAAAGCTGTGGGCATTTTTTTTTTAATACTTCACCTTATTGTTATTTTCGTTTTTAATTTGTATTATTGTATTGTTGATTTTTGAACTGCGAAGGTCGTATGGGGGTGTGGAAATATTTGGAAAAATGTATATATTAATGATTAGCTTTTTTTATTGACCCCGAAAGATTCTATGAAGGCGAAGGAAAATATATGTTATTGATATATTTATATATTCGGTACCTAGGACTTGAACAGTTTTTATTGGATTTAAAAAAAAAATTGAATATATGGTGGCACACACTAAAGACAATATTCGTGCAAAGTTTTATCCCGTTATTTTAAATGCTTCTTGATTTATGTACTGTAAACTGAACGAATCAAGTGATATTTAAAATTGTGCTATATGGAATGTGGGCGTGGTTGTTATCTGATTTTGCTTATTTTCACACTGTGATATTGGGTAGTAAGGGCAGTGCCACGTACTAAATTTTGTCGAAATTGGTTGGACGAGTCCCTAGATATGGGATTTCACCAAAAAGTGGACGGTGCCACGCCCATCATCCAATTTTCACACTGTCTCCCATAGGGCTCTCTAATATCATCTCGTTAGTAAAATTTTATGTCTCTGGCATATTTAGTTATTTATTTATCGCGCTTGTTGTAGTTTTTAACAGAGCCGTTATATGGGGCGTGAGCATGGTTACCTCCGATCTCATCCATTTGCACAGTGTCGGTAGAATTCGTAATCAGCAAATTTGGTTGTTGTAGCTTAAGTTGCTTAGGATGTACATATGTACGTTACACTTGTTAGAGGACGGAGCTACGCCCTCTTTTTCAAAAAGTTTTGTCCACAGATGCCTCTTTTTCAAAATCAAAGTTTTATATCTTAGTTTAGTGGTTAGTTACGACATTTTATGTGTTTTCGGTTAAAGGCGATTTGTGGGTGTGCCAGTGGTCCGATTAGGTCTATCTACGAACTCGAATTTTTTCGGTACAAAGGAATTTGTAAACCAAGTTTCAACGAGATATCTCATTTTTTACTCAAGTTACAGCTTTCAAGACGGACGGACAGACCGTCAACCGGATTTCAATTTTCATCGTTAAACCTATATCTATCTTGATTAGTAGTTAAACTGTAACTACTGGTTGCAAGAATATAAAAATAGATCATAGTGGGAAAATTCCAGTTCAATTGTTTGTTTGGTTCTTGGAAGTGTCTAGTTGTTGACCAGAAGCTTGCAGAAGTCTCGGTAGATACATACATAGGTCGAAACCAAAACGACAACGGGGTATGGAATTGATTTCAATCGGGTGAAATTAGGACCTTGTCAGCTCATCGGCTTTGCAGTTTTTGACGATTTCGCTGTGATCGCGCTCCTGAACAGGTCTAATACTGAAGAAGGTTGATGCTATTGTTACTGAAGTTCTTTGTCGAGCTTTGAACTAAAAGCCAGTCTGCTATCATAGAGAAGAATATTCTTCCTGTACTCCCTCTACGAGTCGTAGGGAACAGTTCTCTGCTTTAAAATCAGTTCTGATCCATTCACCAAAGCGGCTTTCTTTCAAGCTTCCCTTCAACAAGAGTTGATTGAAGAATTTTTTGTGCTATAGAGTTCAGTATTCGGACCTATTCTGTCCACGTTAAAACTAATATACCTGTGATCAGAGGATCTTCATCCTTTCCCGGGGAGGTTAGCGTTTATATATGAGCTACTCCTTACAGTGGTATTTACCTTCACGTCCCGACGTTCCTCCGCCAGAGTAGGTAGATTACTCGAAAACGCTGCCATTGCCATCCTCGTCGCCGCTAGGCAACCTCTTGGCCTACTCAAGAGCACTGCTATATCCCATTCAGACTTCTGAAGAGTCTGCGTGCGACCGCAGCGTGATTTTCTCTTTGCTGATATGCGGCGGTCCGACTTTAACTTTTTTTTTTTTGCCATTACCTGCTTTTTATTTGGACTTTTAAAGTTACCTGAAGCACCCGAACCTCCCATTCCGCATCGTCCCACAGCCTTACCTACATTTACCGTCAGCTGACATCTGCTCACTGGTTTACCATTCTTGGCTGGGGATAACGACGCTTTTTCCGCTGACTTTCGTGAAGGATTATTTTGTCGCCGCAGACATTGCCCCAAACGGGAATTCAGAGCTATTACCAATCTATCAAGGTTATTTCTTAAGAAGCCAAAGCGAGGGTTGACGGACACAATTATGGATCAATGCGTTCAGACCTAAACCGACCATATCATTTTAAGGGTGACCTGGTTTTAACGGACCGTTTCAGCCATGAAATCATAGTCAAGCCGATTGGGTGGTTTCTTTGGTTTGTGAAGACCGCAAGGTCACTTACAGTTACCCACGAGGCACCACACGGAGATGACCTACCTTACATTCCAATCCGTTAAACCCTGCTGAAAGTATCATATATTTCTACATACTGTTAAATGCGCTCTGTCTGTCGGACAGTAATGTTTTTAATTCTTGAATAAATGAAAATAAACCGATTTAAATATATATTGTATAAGGATTCTTTAAAAAAATACCTCTTACACTCTCAAATTGTTCTACTTGAGCTTAACTCTAATGGGGGTTATTTTTTTATGAAAATTTAATTTATATATAATTGGATTTGATTAAGTTTAAATCTTAAAATAGAGTTTTTAATTTTTATTAAGCTCTGTGTGTTATACTCACATATGAATTATTTTAAAGGTCTAGCTATGGGCCTGGCTGCCGCTTAACGAGTTGAAGTTTCGATAATAGCCATTACTAAATTCATTTGTAATAAATGTAGAAAACAATATTGTCTTCTTTAATGATCAGTAGCGCCGGAACATACTTCCTCCTAGTTACTAATAAGAACATACTTCAATCGATAAGAGTAAAAAGGAATGTTTGTACTGCTGTGATCAAAATGAAAGGTGAATTTGTCCATTTCATCTCCTTCAAAGTAATCTCCTCCCGCTGCAATACACTTGGAAAAATACTCTAAGGCTCTGATTCAGCTTTTATATCCTCAATTGAGTCAAAACGGTGTCCTCCTAGTAGTCACGTGAATTTGCTGAATAGCCAGAAGTTACACGAAGGTAAATCGGGCGAATGCATTGGTGGCGGTACGATATTAGTTGAAAATGTGGCGAAATGATCAGGAATAACCAATGCAGTAAGAGATGGTGCATTACCGCACTTCTTTGTTCCATAAGTTCAGACCTTGTAAAAAGCGAAGAATTCACTTTTAGAACCTCACAAAACGAGGCATATTTCAAATACTAATGAATATTTTGACGTGAATTAGCAGAGATGTCACTAACAGTACTACCAACTTACAAATACGAGTAATTATTTACCGATAAAATAAATAAAAATTCACCTTTCAATTTGATCACAGCAGTATATTGGTGCAAAGTAAGATTGGCACAATAGAATATTAATGTTACAATAATACCGCCCATATTTAGATACAATAATACCACACAAACCAGTAAAGTATATTGGATGTCAAGATGCCATGTCGTCAATGCATTAATGAGGATGATCCAAATCCCTTTCATTAAAGTAAAACCACAGAGCATATACTTCAAACTTGATGTTTAAACTGTTCCAATGCCCCGAAATATATATATGTACATATTGACTTTTATATGTGGTAGAAAATATATTTTTACATATTAAGCATGGTATTTTTTGCTTATCTCTGTTAGGACAGATCCAAGTTAGCTTCAAATAACTATGCTAATCTGCGCTTCACTTCTACAGTGCCTTACGTCTAAGGTAAATTTCATTCAAATTTATACACCTGTCAATGAATGTATGCGCTTAAAACCACAGAAATCTATTTAAATTAAGCTCGAGTATCGTTGCCAAAACTCACAAAACTTATCTATCTGTATTTTGACAACGCTTCGCTGGTGACAGTAGCGTTGGCGCAGACGAGCAACGATGACACCGCGAAGACGAAACCGATCGCTTAAGCGAAAACACTCGTTTGCATATTTAATAAAGTGCAAATGAAACAGTCAAAGGCGATGACTTGGCAAAGACACTGAGCCAAAGCTAAACAGTGAGCTGCTTAAGGCTTTGCGCCTATTGTTATGCTAAGATGTAGCATATTGTTACTGGGGAAGTTTGGACTGTGATTTGGGCGTTGCGCCCTTCGCGCAGTATGGATGAACGGCGAATGCCACGTGCCGTTCACACAGTATCGTTGATGTGTGTGATTGAAATTGAATTATTTTTGTCGAGCAAGTGGAGCGGTGGTTGGGAACTGCGTAGGCATGTGTGCGTATGCGCTGAAGCTGTGCGAGATTGTATATTGGCTGGCGTTGACACACGCCGTTTATTTTCAATTCTCTGCGAGACCTGCAACTTGAACCCAATGTCGATTGCGATGCAGGAGATTAGCTTTACGTAATCATTTAACTATGCAACTGGTTAAGTGGATGAGGGAGTATGCTTGATGAGTTGGCAGCTTTTGATTTTGTTGCCACTATAACATTAACTAATTCACCCACCCCTCTTAAATAAACAAACCACCATCCGTCCGCCCACCAGACAGTTGAGGGTCGAGTGATTTCAAATAGTTTATGTATTCGTGGTGTCATTGTTTGACAGCGCGTTAATGTCAGTTTTGACAACTCGCCGGCGGCGAATAATGCGGTGTGCTTGTGATGACACTCGTCTCTGGTGGTTTAGGTAATTATTAGATTTCATAGTGAGCGAGTTGCTATTGCAATCAGTGTTACATTTTGGTAGATATTTAAGGTGATTACTTTCGTTATAGGATTGTGCGCAATCGTGCAACTGTGGGTTGTGCTAATCCACCAAAAGCTCAAACAAAGCGACGGAACAAACCACATATCTCAGAAAAGCCGATTCGAAGAGTAGCAAAAGTGTCTATCTTTTTTAAATTTATAACTTGGAAGACCCTAATGTACTAAAAAAATTGTTTTAAGTAGTTGTTTACAAGCTGAGCGGAGGTAGCGCGGCAGACAAAACTATTTTCTTGTACAAACTAAAACTCTATTGGTGGTTCGAGAACTTGACGTAACAATATTTCAACAGCTGGCGATATCGGTGCAGTGATTCACCTATTATTATAACAGATATAGATATGTACATATGTCCGCCATATCATGTACTTACATATAAGCACAAATATTGCAAGTATATGCACATTATCGACAGCTCTAAATACAGTATTGGATATTTTAGTAAACGAGAGTGTTATAAGTATGCCTTCCCATTATGTATTCCCATATTCCATACTGGTAATCTAATGCCTCCAAGCACTTCTTTTTGTAACCGTTAACTCGAAATCATTGAAATACAGCAATTGCTCCAAAGTACTTTCCACTCATTTGAGCATTAAAAAGCATGCACGCCTCGCCAGATGAAAATGAACACGGATCCATTAGAGGCTTGTCTGAAAAACTTTGCAACAGAAAATTGGAAAAACAATGCAGATTAATTACGAATGAATTGTTGCGAAGTTGAGCAAAAGGAAACGCCTTTTTGAGAACACTTGCTCATTAGTCCATTACTTACTTGTGAGTCTGGAATACAATAAGAATACTAGAACAAAACAAAAAACAAATATTAATAATTTAAAAGCAGAACATATGTATATATGTACAAATGTATAGTAGATATGATTAAAATCATTTAATCAGTCAGATATACATTTCACACCAACCGATGTTTCCTTTTTTGGAAGCCACAAAATTTAATTTCCTAATCAGGCGATACAAAGGAATATTTCAATTATGATATTTTAAAAGAATTGACGAGCCTGATTCCCCAAAAATGCCTAACAAACATCCGTTTGAAATGTAACAACTTCAATTTAAAATATACAAACCGCTCGAGTACTATTTGTATGAGTTTTCAACTCTCCTGCCCAGCCCACAAACCCATTGCATAGTTGACGTGTGTTCTGCCTTTCACTTCACCCACTTCACTATACTTGCTCAATTCAATTTCGAGTTCGTTATTTCATTTCCGTAAAGTGAAAACAGGGAAAGGACAAACAATGACAAAGTACAATCGAAAGAATGGGAAACGCGCCCATTGTTAGACAGCGCAGTCGAAACAGTCGTTGCTCTATTATGTTGGCACCCAGTGTAAGCCGACAATAGAAAGAGACAACTAGAGCACGTGAGTGGTTGCCTCCGAAACATGTGAGGGGAGCGCTCGCATGCAGCCAGAATAGCAGGTTAGTGAGAGAATTGATATTTACAAAATTGAAAAGAAGTGAAAAAATAACAAAGGCATCACACTGAAACGTCGTCTGCGGCAGACAAGGAGCGAACGAAAAATATTTCAGTGCGTTTAATATTTCTGCTGTGAAAAATTGTCGTGGCATACTTTTAGGCGCATATGCTCGAACATATAGTGGATTACAACAACTCCGATTTGCGTATGAATGTATTTCGGTATGGTACGTGAACAAAATTTTTTTTTTAAATCATTCAATAACTCTACCGATTTCTAGAAGTTTACTTTTAGTGGCCAATTTTCTTGTGACTATTCGAGTATACCACATACTCTTCTAAGAATCTACTTTCGCACGCATGTACTTACATATATTCTCATACTTTGTATTCACAAACCAACTTTTTCGTGATTTTGGGTAAAAGCATTATGTCAATTGACAGTGGCCTAATATTTTCTGTCAGTTGCAGAGTGCATTTGTTTGCACTTATTGTTGTAGGCCATTGTCAAAATTGTGAAATAAGTAAAGCTGGTTTAAATGCGAAAAATGAAAGAGAGGGAGCAACAAGTAAATATGTTTGAATATATGTATGTACTTTATGAAAATGTGACTCTATTTCGTCTTGAAAATATTACAGGTAATCACTGTAAAAGCGAATTTTCCATTGGCATCCAACCCATTATACTTACGTAAATACTGTCATATGAGCCAGTATTTTATGAAATTCGGAAATTTTACGTAGATTCATTAGATATCTCTTGATCACTATATTGCAGTTAAAATTCATGATCCACCAGTCCTGAGATATTGTGTATTTTAATTTAACATTTGCATATGTAGACAGGATTTAGCTTGAAAATATGCTCTTAAGTTATGATAAATCTTATTTTAGGACAAGAGGACGTTTACCAAAAAGCAACAACTTGGGAAATATGTAACACACTAATTAAAAAGATCAACACTCAAAAAATTTCAAAATTGGTAAAAATTTCATTATTCTTACAATAACGATATTTTGTTCCTCCCGAAATTTTGTCTTATATATTATACAATATTCCTTAATGTACACTTTGTAACTTTAATATTCAGTACCAAAGCGTATTTTGTAGCTAAAAACTTTTAGCGAATTAAAACGTGTATAACGAACACATGCTCGTAAAAGCTATTAGAAGGCTGAGTACGAGTACGACCAGTGTCGTCAGATTAAATTGCAAAAGCAGTAATGGAAATATCAAAGTTGCACAGAATTGAGGTTGGGATATCTGCACTCTTGCATAAAAAAATTCTTTAAAAGTATTGGGAACAAATACCTATGCGAGTGAATTTTTTCGTACAGAGTTACTTATTTTCATAAGGTTACTGATACATACATATATGTAGGGGCGGATCCAGAGTATAATTTTGGGGAGGGAACTATATAATTTTGTCCAGTCCAGTTTGATCCAACTTAAAAGGAGAGTTCATATTTCAGTAATGGTCAAAACAATTTATAAATAAACCAGTAATGAAGAGCTAATTTCGGGTGTAATCGAACATTTTATACTCTTGCCAGAAGTATTGACCCGATTCAATCAATTGTTAGCATTCGTTTGCTACCGACGAACATGTCCACTAAGCTTCATTAAGATATCTGTAATTTCACTCAAGTGGCACCCTGCACGGACGAACGAACAGACAGTCACCTGGGTTTCAACTCATCTCATCCTGAACATTTATATATATAGATATGTATATAAGTTTTAGGTGATGCATACAACCGAGTGGTGAACAAAACTATTTTTCTCTGTAGCAAAATGTTGCAAGAAAACAAGAACATAAGCATCTGTTTAAAATTTAATAAAAGTGTATGTACTGTAATTATAATTTTGCGTAAAATGCCGAGAAAAAGTACAAACTGCAACACATACCCGAAGCATTCCACACATTGAACAATACTATATGATTTAAACGAGAACGATGAACCTTTCGGTGACGCTGTCTAACTACTGTTTAATGATTTCCAAAGGACTAGTTATTTCGCACATTCGCCGATGAATAAATGTTCAATGTTTGCTAATATAATTCTTATAGCGAAGTGTTAAAAATGTTAAATATGCGCTTAGAATTGAAAGCAAGCCCTCTGCACAAAATTTATCGATTATTATATAACGCTGATGAAAATGAAGCATTTCAAACTGAAAACTGATCAATTTATTCAACATTTCCTAAAGTGTTGGCTGTGGTTAATTTGTTCAAAAATTTCGAAACTTCCTATGAAAAAGGTGAATGGTGCAATATTTATTTTTTCAAATATGGCAACTCACGCAAGATGTTAATTATATCAAAGCTATGACACTTTCGGAAAGTGATGCTTGGAAAAGTTTCATCATGATAGGCGAAAATTGTCCAAAATTGCTAACAAGCCTTCGTATTCCAGAAACAAATATGAGTATCAAGTTAGACAAACTTCATAATCATCTAAATACATTTTTTGATAATTTACGATATTATACTGAGAAACAGGTAGAGCATTTCAAGCAAGAACTAAAAAATATGGAAGAAAGTCATCAAGGTTTTTGGGATTGTCCCAAGATGGCAGATTACTTCTGGCCCTAAAACAAATTGTCAACTGGTAAATTGTAAAAAGAAACTTTATAAAAGGCACTTTATATAAATATAAGTTATACGAGAGCAAATCTTACAAAATGATTGATGGATTCATAAATTGTGAGCTTCCATAAATCCAAACGATTTTGGGCAACAAAAGCACGGTAGGCCAGTGTAACATAACTTAATTATGTATATCTTAGCGGCACAAGGCGAGGCCTTTGTCTTCTAGCACACATACATTACAGTGCAAATTCCTTAACTCGCAATTTTATAAGTCGAAGTACTCCGTAACACGAACTCTTGAATTGGCCATGGAAGTCAAATTTCATTGACACGAGATTCTCTAAGTCGCATGTTTCGGGGAAATACCATATTTATGCCTTCATATGCTACTATTACAAATTACATTGAGGTGGGCAATGACATATGTTCAGCCGGATTTATAACAGATGACACTTTAAAACCGAATTTTTCAGACCCAACGAATATGACTCCTAATGCCATGGAAAATGATGAGGATTCTGAAGAAGAAACTATTCCACCTTCATCCAAAAAGATGTAAACATGTTTTATGTACATATACGAAAATCTTTATGCGAAGTGAATAAATAAATCGGTGTATAATTCTATATTTTACAGCTTCTATACTCGAAGTCTCTCTAAATCGAATTTTTTTGTGGAGTATTGTGATTCGAATTAGGGAATTCCAACTGTATATGTATATAAGTTGCTGTAGGTGACTTACAAAATCACTTGCAATAACGAGCTAAAGCCTGCATGTACGTAGAAAGCTATTAGAATATAGAACAATTGCTAACGAACCATTCAACCGTCAAAATAAACAAGGCAACGTGAACTGACGTAAATGAAAAGAATTTGATATAAAGAAATGCACAGAAGTAAAAGGAAAAACACCTGTCATTTGCACAGCAGGCGACTGACAGGCGCGACACAGCGCAATATCCCCGCCTATTCAAACCCCAGAAAACACCTCGAACATGTATAGGCCAAATCCCTCCCAAACCCACTTCTCTAAACGGAACAATTGATGGGTTAATATGTATATGTATACAGCGAGGCTTTAAGTGGGGGATGATACACACCTCCATACCCTGCACATACATGGAATAAAAGAGGCATAAACAATTTCAATGCGTATTCAATGAAAATACAATTCCAATTGCAAACATATCAATTGTTCAATGAGTTGCCCCGTGCCTTTGCTTCGGAAGTCTCTGGTGATTCAAACAGGACGAAGTTGGAAATAATGATCCAAGCTCTCACATTGTTTTGTACTTGTATTTTGCCTACATGCTCATAATCTCACAAACATCTTTGTTTATGCAATGCCTTTTCAACTGACGCGGCTCATTTGCCATACAACATCTCATTGATTAAGTCGATTCCATTATGTTGCATAAGTAGTCTTGAGTAGTCCGTCTTCAGGAAATAATATATAACACAACTTTATTCTCTTCTCATATTGTCATAAACTCAACAATAACAATCATATCAATTATGTGGCATAAAGGCCAATTTAGACTTATGCCGTTATTTGTTAATATTAAGAAAAATCAAACTCTTCATAAATATATATTAAGGACATGCTTCTTTGCATGTATGTAATAAGGTTATGTATCCCATCTGCTTTGGCTTGATTCATGCTATAACGGATACATCGCTCATTTAGCTAACCATGACGCCAAAAGCAGCGTTATTCATTTGCAGAAACTAACATTAAATTAGAATGGCCAGTAGATCCTTTTGTAGGTTGACAAAAACACGACTACGGAACAGCGACAGCGAAATTCCTTGCCTGCAAATGGCGCCTTGACCAGCTTCTTAAACAGTTTGAAGACGGCCACTGAAACATTTAATTTCAACGAAATTTAAATATTTTGATCAAACTGAAAATTCTGTAAAAATCTGGGCTGTAGGGCGGCCCCCAGCATGGTCTTCCTCAGCGACCTCTTCCCGGCCCTCCAAAACACCACTTCTTGCTAAATCAGCATCTGGGAAAGCCTGATTGATCATATCAAACGTCTCTGTCACAGATTTACCGAGTTTCGCACAGAATTTAATCGCGCGTACCTCTGCTCTAACAAACGCTGCATTTTCTGTTTGCAACACGTCGCGCGAAATTGTTTGTCCTAACTCTTTAGGTGCCCTTTACCGAATGCAGCCGCACGCTCCTAAGTACAGACGCGGCGGAAGGAAATCAGTCCTATTACTTTCCGTACAAACCCTGTGTACCAGAGTTCTTTTATATTTCTGTTGGTAAAATAGATTGGCTTTGTTATAGCTTTCAATAATTGTGCAGTTCAAATATTGTCGTCGGTAAAATTTGAAGTTGAACTTCTCTGCTGCCGTGAGGTCGTGCGTTTGTCTAATTAACTGTGACCCTAAGAACAAGTGTATTTTATTATTTGACAGCTGTTGCGTGCGGTCTGCCGTCTTCAATGTATTTAATGCATGTTTCTTAGTCTCGTACGTTGATTTGTTTGTCAGTTGCTTTCCATCCTACGTCGTGTCTTACTCAATTGTTGTTTTCTTCTACAAGGTGCATTCCAAAGTAAACAAATCTATTACTGTTCACGGTAAGGTGGTTATCGGGTTATGTGGTTATTAGATTAAAAATAACCTCTATGATCCGTGAACATCCCATATTGTATGGTTATATGCTTATTTTTACACAAACAGCTGTTCATTGTTTACATTTTAAGTTCAATGAAATGTCTACTTATAAAATGCCTAAACAAAGTTTAAGAAGCAACATAATTGAATTTAAAATAAGTTCTGCTATTCAGGAAATGKACTTTATTGAAGGTATGTGCTTATTAAATAATCCAAATTTTAAGAGTTCAAAAGATTCTTTGTATAAAATTTGCAGACATCTTGCGCCCTGAACAGTGTCACAATGCAATTGTAAACAAAAAACAGCTTTTAATAGCAGAAATTCCAATTAGATAATATAAATGGAAATGCCATTCGCTTAATTTTATTTATTTTTTGTGCTGCCATTTAGTAAAACTMMMACGACTTTCTAACACTGGAAATAAGCAAACAACCACATAATCTGTAAACAAGGGTCTGGGTTGGTCAAAGTTGGTTATTTTGTCATACCGCATTTTGTTGTTGTTTACTTAATCACATAACCACATAACCCGATAACCACCTTATCGTGAACAGCCTATATATGTATGTCGACTGGTGCGTTAGAATCTGTTAACTTCATCGATTGTCCAGTGAATTTCATGGCATTTCATCGATATGAAGTAAAGTTATTGCGTTTTAAGTGTCAGTATGTTTGTGTCATCGGTGCGGAAATGAGCTTCGAACAAAGAACCAACCTTGAATTTTGTTTTAAAATTGGTAAAACTTTTATCGAAACATTTCAATAGATGAAACAAGTTTACGGCGATGATTGCCTCCTCTTAGCAGAGTGCACGAGTGGTTTCAATGTTTTCAAAGTGGTCGTGAGGACATAAATGACGATTAACATGTGGTCCGATCAAAATCCGTGATCACCGGAAATTCCATCGAAACTGTGCGTGAATTCATCAAAATCAGCCGAATTTCATAGAAATGGGATTGAACATCTTCAAAACATCGATTTACCGCAATTTTTTTTTTTTTTTTTTTTTTTTGTATTGAAACGTAACAAGATATGGTTTTACATTTCATTCGAAATGCAACTAGTGACAAATGTACTAACAAGCAATATTTTTCATAACTTATAAGGTAAAACAATAAAGCTCTATTAAGAAGCTTTTTCAAAATTAGACTTTGTATTAAAAACTAAATATTATAATATTTGTTATTTGCTTAGAAGGTCATGGAACGTTGTTCTTTTCAATCTGCGCATGCTATTTCTAGCCTCTCCTAGTTGTCGGGCTTCAGCGTTTACGTGGTTTTGCAACCTTGTGGCATGTTTCGATGCCGTTTCGCGAATGACTTCCCGAACCATGTTTATGTGAAGATCACGATGTAGATCTGAGTTCCATATGTACCACGGGGCATTTACAATTGTTCGTAGAACTTTATTTTGGAATCTTTGCACCATTTCAATGTATAAAGGTGCAGCACATCCCCATAGCTGAATTCCGTATGTCCAAATGGGCTTTAACGTTTGGTTGTAAACTAAAATTTTATTTGAGGTTGTTAAGGGTGATTTCTTGCCGATTAACCAATTTATTTTGTTGTATTTTAGTTTTAGTTCTGCAACTTTTCTTTGAATGTGCTCCTTCCACTTTAACTTTGCATCCAGCGTCAAACCAAGATATTTCGCTGAGGTGGAGTACGGAATCACTTCATTCCCAATATATAAGGGTATATACGTATCAGTTTTGTTAGTGAAGTTTGTATGTATAGACTTCAACTCGTTGAGAGTAATATTCCATTTTTCTGTCCATTCTACAATTAGGTTGATTGAAGACTGCATTCTGTTCGACGACTCTACTACATTTTTACCAGTAGTAATGATGCAGGTATCATCTGCAAATGTGGCGATTGTGCTGTTTGGCGGCATAGGCATATCACTAGTGAACAAAATGTATAAGAGTGGTCCCAGGACGCTTCCTTGGGGTACACCTGTTTTTATTGGCTGTAACATAGTATATGATTGTCCCTGCTTGATTCTGAAGTAGCGGTTGCTCAGAGGCAAGTAGCTCAGCTAAATGCCGTGGGAAGAGAAGTCTTAATTTATGAAGCAAGCCATGGTGTCATACTCTATCAAACGCTTGAGATACATCAAGAAAAACAGCTGTGCAAATTTACTTTTTTTCCATCGCATCCTCAATTATATCTGTTATTCGATGAACGTGATCGATTGTAGAATGTTGCGATCTAAATCCAAATTGATGAATTGGTATAAGGTCCTTTTCTTCAATTATGTTCTGAAGTCTTTTTATAATTACAACTTCAAGTAGCTTGGACAAAATAGGCAACAGTGAGATTTACCGCAATTTGATCGCACATTTGGGCTTACGAAAGGTGTGTGCACGGTTTGCTCCGCACAAATTGACAGACGACCAAAAATCGCTCAGAATCCAACATTCGAAGGATATCATTTTCTTTACAATATTTTGACAGGTGACGAAACGTGGTGTTTCCAATATGATCCCGAATCGAAACGCCAGGGTGCTGAATGGAAGGCACCGCTCGAGCCGAAACCCAAAAAGTCGCGCATGGGGAAGTCAAGAGTGAAGACAATGCGGATTTGTTTTTATGATGCTAAGGGTATTGTCCACAAAGAATTTGTTCCACCTGGCCAAAAAGCGTTAATGCGGCACTCTACCTTGGAGTTTTAAAGCGTTTGGTGCGCCGTATTCGGTGCGAATATCGCGAAGATAAAATTTGGCGATTGTTAACCAAAAAACCCCGAGGGGTTTCCTCTGTAGTCATAAAGCTTTTATATTTCATAATTCTGCATACAACTTTTGGTTTTAAGAAAATATGTACATGTTGCTTAAATTATTCCTCTTTTAAAGCCAGTTCTTAAAAACATAATATTTATAATCTATTAAAAATATTTCTTAAATACACGCTTTAAGACTTGTTTTAGTGTTAATATGAGTTTCGGGACTTAAAATTCCCAACGCTCTAAATAATTACTACTGTATATCGGAAATTGATTATATTTTACGAACGTCACTAAACTCGATAAAGCAATAATATTATTCTCATGAAGCTCGCTCAGAACTTAATGTAAGCATTCTTAATTATGTTGCTATATACATTTGTATATATATTTATTTGCATGTGTATATACTTATATATACTATGTGTATATGTACATATGCAAGTGATATACATACGTATAAAATGTATTGAATGGTGCTGCCAACGTGATTTTCCTTATTGTCAATGTGACAGACGGTTTCCTTTCAATTCTAGACTTTGTGCACCGGCTCGTCTGATTGACGCTATCAGTTTTTGTAAAATCTGTTTTGCAACAAAGCCAACCGCCTTGAATGGTAGCTTATTAATCGTAACAACAGTATCAAAAATGAATGAAAATGACAAAACACTCGAGTATTATGTGACAACAAAAACGACGAACACAAAACACAAAAAGCCAAAAAGTCAGAAACGCAGTGCAGCACTAGCGTGCGAGACTCGTATAAAAGTGGAAGTGGTGGCTTACAAACGGCATTCAAAACAGACATTTTTCAAAACTAAAGTACCGAAACAATCAAATGTTGCCACATTTCATAATAAACCCCAAAGAGCAACAAAACACAAAAATATATTGCAAAAGTGAAATGTTAAACTTTTGCACTTGAAAAGTTTTCTGAATCGGCTTTTTTAGTTTTTGTTGTATTGGCGTTGCTGTGTGTTGCAGTTGCCGTGTTTGCAATTTGCTTCCACATTTTGTTTGCTTTTTTGCATTTATTTTATTTTCATTTGTTAATTTTCTTTTCACAAGTATTAAAGTAGCAGTGGCAGCCGTCAGCTCATTATTAAATTTTAAAAAGCAGCTACAAAGGCAGATACAATAACAACAATGACGGAAACGAAAAACGAAGAGTGGCTGACAAAGGCCGACGCATACTCAACAAAAAATGGCGGCGCGAATTTCCCTTTTTGCTCCGGAAGCCACGCGTTTGTCCCCCGAGACGAAGACCATAGAACAAATAAAATTTACAAAAAAATATGAAGTGTGCTTCGGAGCCCTTTACTTCTCATTATGCACCAGTTTAGTCCCTCTCACGCCCCAAGCCACGACACATTGCTCATTTATTGTAAAGCAATGGCAACTGTCATTAATTACTGTCTGAAAATTTTTATTTTTTTATTTAATTCTATTGAAATTGAAACAAAAGTTAAGTAAAATGTTCGTTTCAATTTGTTTGAATTTAAATGAGCGAGGTATGCGGTTATTATTATTCAACACTGCCTTGCTGTTTTCTATTTTTTGTATTTTTTTTTTTTTTTTTGTACGATTGGCAACAGTAGCCCGTAGAAGCAGCTTACTATTAAAGTCAAAGTTTATATTATAAGAAAAATTTAAAGATCTCACTCGCATTCTTAAAGATAATTAATCTCATATATTGAAAAAAATTTTTAGTGGGTTAGGGGTAGTCAGAGGCGCGAAAAAATTAGAACTTTCAGTATTTTTATACCCTGAACAGGGTACATTAAGTTTGTCACGAAGTTTTTAACACCCAGAAAGAAGCGTCGGGGACCCTACAAAGTATATATAAATGATCAGTATGTCGAGCTGAGTCGATTTAGCCATGTCCGTCTGTCTGTCTGTCTGTCTGTATATATTCGATCTAGTCCCTTAGTTTTCAAGATATCGCTTTGAAATTTTGCAACGTCATTTTCTCTTCAAGAAGCTGCTCATTGGTCGTAACTACCGATATCAGACCACCATAACATATAGCTGCCATACATACTGAACGATCGGAATCAAGTTCTTGTATGGACAACTTTCACATTTGACAAGATATATTCACGAAATTTGGTATATATTATTTTCTAAGGCAACAACGTAATCTCGAAAAAAGTTGTTCAGAACGGATTACTAAGCTTCCACGCAAACTAAACACATAGTTAATAACAGAAATACACCTGAGAAGGGTATTTAGCTTCGGTGCCACCGAAGTTAACGTTTTTTCTTGTTTTTTTTTTTTTTTGCTATTAAATCCTGTTAGTTTGCAAAAGTAGTGATATGACATTATTATAGGATGTGTTGACTTGAAGTCACGTTAATTTGAAAACAAAAAAATTAATTTCCAAAGTTATAGTTGTTTGTGTTGACCCAGTTCCAAAAAGAGGTACTTGCGGTGACAACCATAAGTCCTTGGATATTCATCTAAAATCAATCGGATCAAAAAAAAAATTAGTTTTATAAATATATAATCCTGGGCCGGATCAAATGATTTTTTTTTTACAAAAATTAACAAAATGGCGGCCTCAGGAATTTTTTTTCTAAATTTTTGGGAAAAAATCAACAGTTAATTGGTCTTAAAAAATTTCGAAGAAAATAAATCCTTCGTTCAGGCTCGAGTTTATTACGTATTCTAAAGACTGTATAAATTTCATTAAAATCTGGTGAGCAGTTTTCGGGTTACAGTTGTCACCAGTTCAAAAAACATAGTTTTGAGAAACTCGCGTTTAAAGTTTCACACTAGCGCTTTGAAGTGTCCGAGGTCTCTTTGTAATTTGTCAAATAACTCAAAAACTAACTATCGGATCAACGTGAAATTTTCAGAGAATATTTCTAAGATATTACAATTTTTATTTTTAAGATAACGAAAAAGCAAAAAAAATTTTTTGAAAATTCTGACTACACCTAACCACTTAAAGGGTTACATGGGTTCCACAGTTTCAAAAAATCGAAAATTTTTTTGTCCTATTAAATTTTATAACATCCTAGAATATTGTCCTAAATTTTTAAGTTGATCCGACTAATAGTTTCGGAGATACAACCTTGAAAAGGTGGACGCTCGAGGTCAGGTATAGGCTGAGGGCGCAGTAGGTAAAACTTTAGATTTCTCGCGAACCACTTAACCGTTGTTTTCCTTCGTCCAATACCTAGTTTATTGTCTTTACTAAAACACGTATTTTTTTATTATTATTTGAGATGATCCTGAAAGAAGTTCTGCTGACAACGCGGATGCAGCTTTTTTCCGAGGGACTGCCGGAAATGGCGTCGTAATAACTGCCATTTTGATATTTTCTTTTGAAAATTTTACAAAATGTTTATTAAATATGAGTATTTTAAATAAAAAAAATTTCATTAAAATATTTTATTTCTTATATGTAAAAAAAATTATTGAAAAAAGGCCGTTCTTTGCCCAAGGAAACCCATGAGACGTTACATACAGTTAGAATTTTCAAAAATACGATTTTTTTATTTTCTTAATTTACATATATTTAAGAAAACACACAGAAATTTTCATATCGTTCCGGTTTTCGGAGCTACACGCAATTTTGAAAAGGTGTTTCAGAGTGCTTGGAAGTACAAGGCCGGACTTTATACCATATGCGGGTTTTTCTCAAAACGGCATTCAGGGAGCAACATTACTCGAAAATGGCTAAACCGATTAAGCTGAAATTTTAACGGAACTGATTTTTTCTTACCGATAGATATTTTTTTATAAACAATTTAAGACCGAAATTTTAGTCAAAAATCGATTTTTTGCAGCCTTTTTATCAAAAAATTTTATTTTGCTCATTTCTTCGATTAATTACTACATTTTATATTACTTTTTAATTTCTGAGGATCCAGTTCAGAGATATAGTGGTCACCGCAAAATGTATTTTTTGAGAAAAGCTCCTGGAGATCAGCTGTTCCTTTCCAAATAATTATTTTACTAATACTAAGTATTACAATACATTTGAAAGATATCAAACTCAATAAATTTAAAAGTATTCTTTAAAAAAATTTCTGCCATATTCGCTTCTTCGTGCAGAATACTAGTCGATTAAAAATGTTGGTGTTTGCACTTGCTACCACAAAAGGATACATAAAGAAAATGTATATCAATATTTATATAAATTGCTTGATTTGGTTTTTTAGAGTATTTAAAGTATAGAAATATAAAAAACGAAACGATTTTTTAAATATTTCTTTATATGCAGTCATTTCTGACCGCAGATGAAATTACTGGAAAACATGCCGTACTGTCGAATAATACAGCAATCCAGAGCACTTTTGCCAATTGCTCTTATTCCATTTCGGAAATAAAAATTCCAATATATTTTTTGTCCCCTGATAAAATATACCTGAAATACATATTCAGTTTAGCCCTTAACAACACGTGAAAAAAGTGTTCTTATTAAATAACAATGCAATCAATTAGGCAATAATTGCGTATATTGCACCTGTACACCATATATGCTATGTACCAACTTACACAAGTATATAGTATTGATTTGCGAATATCTAATAGAATAATTTCCACTTTACCGCACACAGACATATGTATATATTCCATATTCATCGTACATGGCACGACGATTGTGTGGCTGTCACATGCAATAATGGCTAACGCCAATTATGTTGGTAATGTAGTGTATGTATGTATATGACGTGGCCAGACAAATCGGTCTTACAATTGTAACAGTCATAACTGATTATAGGAGGATGTCAAGATGCATTTATGTATATTATCAAATGTACCAGGCTAGAAAGGAACAACAAAAGATAATTTATATCAAGACAAATACAATTTCCTCCATTCAGAAGTCACTCATACTGCTGCCCTTCTCTTATAAAGTAATACCTATACATGTATACATATACGTATATATGCACACTTCACTAAGAAACATAATGACCCTTTAAGGCGGCAAGGACGAGAAGAATGAAAGCAGGACAAAGTCGCAAAATGCGCAATTCCAGTTTTGACACCTTCATATTCCGAGAAAACACTTACGCATATACTCTATTTGCACACCTACATATATCGACATATACATATTTCTGTTTTTGAAGAAGATTATACTTACATATGTATATAACAATACTATCAACAAAGAACAGTCATAATGTATATGTAGACCTGTCAACAGAACAAGACGTTAACAAAACTGCCAAAAACAAGCGCACAACAAAAGCCTTTACAAAGCACCAGAATGTGTACGTTACACACATAAACTCCATGTGGTTGAATGGGGATTACGGTAGTGAACTTCTTGATCGGCACTCAAACTCATAACTGGCCTTATAATTGATGTGAAAAATAAATAGAAGACATCGAATGGTTACACGATGCTCAATGCACCAATTTTAATACAATGCACTTACCACACATAATGTTTGGACACATGGCGGCTCCCTATGCAAACGAGGTCGGTGTATCAGACAAAAACCGGCCTCAATATTGGACAACTACTGCAACCTGTATCCAGAAGTGTAAACTCGAACACAGTTAGAAGCAATGGCAATAGACACATATTTACATAAACGAAAAAGTTAGTTTTAGCACAGCTTAACGACCAAATAATACCGATACGTCAAACATAACAACCAAGATCCTAGCAAACGTTCTGCTACACCGAGTATGTGTACATAGCCATGTCCATATGTGAGATAGCAAATGCACTTAACACTCCAGATACACCTTAAGCACCGCTGGCAAAGTTGCACAAGTACTTACATACATACATGTATGTATATACTATTATACCATTAGTCCAGCCAAGTGGCAAAGAATGCTGCTGAACATACCTCCATTTGCAGACAAATTTGAACAGTAGCATTCATTTACTCTAACCACAATGTCAATATCACCATTGTGACTGGATCATTCACAGTTACACGTCAACTTTTCATACACATCCACAATTCGTGCCAATACCGAGTTCACAATTTTGTGCCACGGTCCGGGAGTTTCTTTAAATGACCAGCCAGAGCCAGAGAAAAGTTAGGCAGCTACTTTTACATTTTTCCTTTCGGTTGTGGCTTCATCTTTTGTTAGTTTTGTGGGCTTATTCGTGTGGATAAGCTGAATCAATATAGCACTCGTAACTTCTATGCTTACAACACAATGACCGAGATGAATTGTGTGTGTCGTAAGAATATAAGTAGCTACTTATTATGTTATTCGAAGCAATACTAAAATACATTAAATAAGAATGTTCTAAATGCTTTGCCGAGACTCAGCAATTAACCCGGATTTACTAATTGGATGTATGCACTTTTCTTCCGATAAGCACTTTCCTATGTGAAACTCACCTGCTTGTCTCCAAAAGTTGCATTTAAAATATTCTTCTTCTTTTATTTACTGCTAATAGTTTCTATCAACACAATTTATCGACTGCAGGGGGATTATATTCATCTAATTACGTCCAATGCGTCCTCTCTAGATATCTTGTCAATATCTTGCTAATAAAATTCTAAAATAAGATATGTTATATCTCTTTTGAATGGATCATATAGCTCAGTCAAATGAACATACGCCACAGTGCGAATATGGGCAAAATCGGGCTTCAATCACGCCTACTTCCCATATAACGCCATTTTAATTTCCATTTGATTCTTTCACTTTCCAACGTACAAATCAAAAATTAATTTCTATGTGGTGTAAAAAATTGCGCAAATTTGCTTATAAAGTATGCCACCTTATGACCTACAATTTCCCAAATACAAACAAAACTTTTCCGGGCCCCAAATACCGGAAATGTGGACTCCAGTATATATTATTGACTTTTAGCCGAAAATATTGGGCATGTGTAGGATATACTTCTTCTTCTTGATTGGCGTAGTCACCCCTTACGCGATTATAGCCGAGTGTACAACAGCGCGCCAGCCGTTTCTTCTTTTCGCTACGTGGCGCCAATTAGATATTCCAAGTGAAGCCATTTCCTCTCCACTTGGCCCTTCCATATAGCAGGACGGGAGTTATGAGTGACTTATAGAGTTTTGTTTTTGTTCGTCGAGAGATCACTTTGCTTCTCAATTGCCTACTCAGTCCGAAGTAGCACCTGTTGGCAAGAGTTATCCTGCGTTGGATTTCTAGGCTGACATTGTTGGTGGTGTT
>NW_017535308.1:544848-632054 GCF_001853355.1 Bactrocera latifrons
TCGAACTATTTTCTCCAGAAGCAGGTTGAAAAAGTCGCACGATAAGGAATCGCCTTGTCTGAAACCTCGTTTGGCATCGAACGGCTCGGAGAGGTCCTTCCCGATTCTGATTCTTTTGGTGCTGGCCAACGTCAGCTTACACAGCCATATAATTTTTGCAGGGGTACCAAATTCAGACATCTGGAGCAAGGATCGCAGCATAAAGGCAGCTCCTTTTCGTGCTGCCAAAAGCAGCTTTGAAATCGACGAAGAGGTGGTGAGTGTCGATTCTCCTTTCACGGGTCTTTTCCAAGATTTGGTGCATGGTGAATATCTGGTCGGTTATTGATTTTCCAGGTCTGAAGCCAGGATACATGTAGGATATACAGCTCATCAAAAATGGGCCGCATCTAGTCAATACTTCCCTGGGCCCGCATATACCAAATAGAAGGATTTTCGGATTGTGCCTAAAATAAATAAAATTGGGTTAAAACTTGACTTTCCTCCTTATAACTAATATCAGGATTTTCGAACATAAGGCTGATTTTACTCCATGTTATTGGAAATTGTATTTAAAGTACTTTAGTGAAACCCAGGGAACATTGGTTTAGTATGTAGCATGATAATAGCTGATCTGGTCTGTACTACCTCAACTGCCATACACTGGTTTTCGTTTTCTAATGCCGAATTGTCGGCCAGTGTATGTACGTATATATAAAATTGCTTGAATTCCGACTTTCTGGTTGACATTTACTACCTTAACCCTATACCGCATACAACGCCTATATGGTTTTGGGATTTGTTGCATTTGGCTTTGCACTAGCAAAATGATGTAGTGGAACAAATTTGTAACGGCAGTTTTCTTTGGACAATTCTTTGTTGATATTTCAGATACTGTTTGATTTTGATAGGTTTTGCTTGTTGTTTTCGTTTATTTTGTGAAGGTGTCTCACTTGAGTAACGCTAAGTGTATTTCGCGGTATTTGGACAAAATTTTTATCATAAAAATTAGGACTTTTCCCACAAAAAAAATTATTATTCGAAGGAAAAACATAGTGTTCACACAATAAAAATACAAACCTAAAAAACTATAGGCACGCTTTTGTACAAAATCGGACAAAGCCATATATGGCCTTTCATGCAGTACATACTATTTTGCCTTTCATGCATTTTAGTAAAATTTTTTTCAGAAATGGATGCAAGATCTTTTTATGAAAATTTAAGATATGTAAATGTAGGCGATAATGGGCTTCAAAGCGACGATGATTATATATCCGAATCAGATGAAGAAGCTATGGCGAGCCTAGTAGCTCAAACGCAAAACGCGCTAAAAAATCGAAACCACCAAACTGGAAAGAAAATAACTTGCCCCCGTATTTAAGTAAAAACTTTCCATTTCAAGGAGACATGGAGCTTCCAAGTTTTATCGACGAATTAGAGACGCGAGCGGAGTTCTTTCAATTTTTCTTTGACGAAGATTTGATAAACTTTATAGTTGAACAATCGAACATACTTGCGCTGCAAAAAGACATAAATAAGCCCGCAAATATTACTAAGAGCGAAATAGAGTAATTTATAGGTGAGGTGAGGTTTTCAGGCATAGTCTTATACATGTCTTTGATGAAATTACCATCATCGAGGCATTATTGGGATACTACAGTTAGCCAAGAATTTGTGCGCACCATCATGGCTTGCAATAGATGGGAAAACATTAAACGCTTTTTGCATTTCAACAACAATGAGGATATGAAATCTCCAGGTGAAGATGGATTTGACAAGCTGTTCAAAGTTCGACCACTTCTAAATAAAATCCGTGAAATGGTACTGCTCATACCAAAAGAGGAGCAACTGGTTGTGGATGAGCAAATAATTCCCACAAAGTGCCGACATCATCTACCACAATACATTCCGGCCAAACCGCACAAATGGCGTTTCAAGAACTTTGTTTAAATTCTCCTAGGTTTACCTGCTGAGGATGGCGCTATTTCGTAACCACGAAGTACATTAATTTCTTAAATAAAATTTTAAATCTGCCAGCGACTATCTCCTTTCTTTGTTTCTGATAACAAAACGATAAAATTTCAGTTCCTGAATTTATGACACCTATTGTCTTTTTTTATCGGTTTCAATTCTGATTTAGACAACTATGGGATTCTGCAACAACCCTCATTCAGGCTATGTAAATAAAATATCACGAAAACAAATTGTTGAGATGATACTAATTACATATAGACAGGGCGGATTCAGAATAGCATTTCTGGGGAGGGGGCAACTTTATGATTTGGTAACTGCTTTAAGAAATGTCTAACTTTAAACTGTAATTTTATTCTTTATACATAAGTATTTAACATTTAATTTACAGCATAACATCAATACGGAGTTTGCTCATTTTACTAAATCTTTCTATTATTTATTCTGGTTCCACAGCAATTTCGTGGTTTATGTTGAGGAGTGCTAAGCCGTTCAATCTTTTCTGGAGCATCGTTGTTCTGAGCCAAGTCAAAGAAGAAAATGATCGCTCAGTGCTAGAATTTATGGCTGGCAAAGTTCTGAGGCTTTCTAATGCGAAAAGCACTTGTGTTCCCGTAGTCATTTTCACTTTTCATGATTGTTGAAATAGCGCTACTTCTGTTTTGAGCTTGAGTTTTTTTTCAGTTCTTTATTTCTGCGCAAAATTTTCCCAAAATGTCTAATTAGGCATTCAATGAGTACAGTTAAATCATTTTTTTCCAAATTTAGGTTAAATTTTGGTAACAGCTTACTCAAATTGAAACTTTCATGAACTTTATCGGAAAAAAGCGTTTTTAAACCTTGCATGCAGAAACCCTGTAAAAGTTTTCACAGCTTTGAGATGGGTGATTGTTTCTACGACTCTGACGACCACATGTTCCGGAATTTTTCCACTTCAACATCAAATTTTTCAACCATCTGTGTAGCATTCGCAATTTTTTCATTAAAGTGATGAGCAGCATGCATTTTTCACGTGTTCAGTGTTGCTACAAATGTTGTTATGACGTTTGATGCTTTTTGTTGATAATACGGTAGTGACATCTATGCTAAATTTCACGTCAAGACTCTTCTTTATTTTTTTTGGATTTGATTGACAAAAAAAACATATTAATTTGTGCCCGCAGAAACAAAAGCAATAAAATACTATTACAATTGCTATGAATGGTTCGCAATCCGTTTCGTTTATATCGTCGAGAGTTGCAATCTTTATTTAGCGAGCTCAATGAAGTAAAGTATGCGAAACTAATTTTAATGGAACCAACTTTTTTTGTACTTAGTAAATAGCCTACAAATGAAACCCTTGTTCCAGTCGGTCTTCTCTCGATCGTATTCCACTTCCGACTCCTAAAAACTTATCCGGATGAAATGTGATCAAGTGAAATGCTTATACTCACTTAGTAATTAACTTTGTGTGTATTTATCATATCTAGCAAATAGAGTTTCTGACAGTTTAAAAAAGGGGTTTCCGCTGAGCACTTGTCTATCATATAAGTATAAGCACTTGCAATAAACAATTAGCATGTTACTCATTTTTCCGATTTCGTAACTGACATGATGAGCCACAACAAGCAACCCAGATAGGAATTGCGTATAAGTATGTGCATAGTATATATATAATACCTTTAAAGTCATTAGCATATAGGAGTTTAGACTCAACTCTTCTCAAATTTCAATTTGCTTTCATTTCCTTTAGCAGGCACTTGTATGTTACACATATGTCGTTTTCCGTTATAATGCCTCGTTGAAACACAACAAGTAACATTATAACACATTCAAGTACAATACCTGTCATACCATAGCCATCTAGCTTATACTACTATTTTACATAAATACTCTCATTCGTACTTGTAGGCATGCATCTAGTACTTTGGGTGTCATTGTTCTCGACTGACAGTGTACTTGTCGTTCTTTTGGACAACTTCGTACTTCAGCAACATACTGCTTTCAAAAGCACATGTACCTTCTAATGTGAAGATATACATACTCCCATGTATATATAGCAAATACATATGTCCTGAATACACTCATATTTAGGCAAGTAGGGTTAGAGATAATATGTGTCGGTTTCATATTCAACCTGTAAGCACACAAATTCAATACCTACATACCTACGCGCAAATTCATGTGTCTTAATGTGCGCTTCTGATCTACATATCTACATATATTCTGTATCCTGTGGAGCGTTTGTAAATCTATTTACAAATTTCGCCGTTCTTTTCCGCACTGCAAAGCTTGGAAGCGCTTGATATACACACATACTTAGGCATGCGTCTCAACCCCACTTAGTCCCCCAGTCTCCGTCATCCTTGCAAATGATTCAATTCAACGCCCACTCGACAGGGCAGGTCCTGAATATTGTCGTAACGTACGGTACATCATTGTATATACATATGTATAATCTTAAGTTCTATCATGTCGGAGTTCCTGCTTTCTTTGCGGTTTTGTTTCAGTTCTGAAAATTATTTTCCATACTCTCATAACAACTCGGTGTATGAAACTGGTACTTTAAACTGAAATGCTACCGGGCGGATACCCGCACTGTCACCGGTTCTCGTATATCCTATTCACTTATGCAATTGTCTTTGTGCGCACCGCATATCCTTATGACTCTTTTTCACTTTAGTCTGAACCCCTTTAGTGCTTTCTTACTCATTATCAATTGTTGACTTTTGTTTGTTTACTCTTAGTGAGTAAAATTCTGAGCAGTCATTTTTCACAACACAGTGGCACTTTTTACTGATTTGCCTTCACAATTTAATATTCGTGTATTCAGCCATTGATTCGTTTAGTCAATAGAATACACTCGTTCCTTGGTTGTTCTTTGGTTCGTCTGCTGAGATATATCACACCGTCGCGTGTCCATAGTCTTGTATATTATATTATATTATTTCTTTTTCGGTAATTASGCGGGGAAATGTTTGGTTGTGCTTGCGCTACTTGCATCACTTCAAGATATGTACACCGAGAGATATGTCCTTAGATGTCCATGAAGCCTATACTTAAGATTTTTCGAAACGAAGAATGAACCTTTAAAATACATTTTATTTTGTGAGAAAGATTTCGTTTAATTTTTTGGCTAATATTTTATTTTTTACTCTTAACAGTAATTGTCAATATATTTTCTTTCAATAATTCAAAAGTTAGCCAAGGACTTTTTGCCAAAGTTTATACTGATGATAATAATAAATTTTTTTTTTACTTGCTTAATAGTTAGTGTAACCCTGTTTTCAATTTGCATTATAGGTGCCGAATGGAAACTTCTAACCGAAGACGAAAAACGCCCATTTATCGATGAAGCAAAGCGACTACGGTAAGTTAATGGGCCCAAGAACATTAAAGCAAGTTCTAAAATTGGCTGGGCAATTATCTTAATTGAAAATGTATGCACATACTTATCAGATGTACTAATTCCCAAACTATTCAAGTTATTACGGAAAATGTCTAAAATTTATTTATGCCATTAATTCCAGTGCTATGCACATGAAAGAACATCCCGACTACAAATATCGTCCCAGAAGAAAACCGAAAGCATTGCGCCGAGATGGTTACCCTTATCCGATGCCATATCCATCAGTGCCCGTGGAGGCGTTACGTGCAGGTGAGTAAACATGTCGCATAATGTTGAATTCACATAACAGAGTACGTAGACACTAAAGAGAGTAAAGTTGTACGTTAGATTACAGCCATTAATGTGTATGGTAATTAAAATGCAAAGATGTTTCACAAATTATAAAACATACATACATACAAATGAACACATTTAGCAACAGGATAATTGTACAGGCACTACTGAGTAGTTTTCTCTTTTCATTAATATGCAAAGGTATGTAAGTGCTGTAAACTAAATCAAATTTCCCTCTAAACACATATGGATTTGCATATAAGGTCAGCATAACATTGATTTATGTACAAGTATATATGCATATACATGTATTACATAAAGTAATACACCCATGAAGACCGCCCTGCTTAGAAGTAGTGTGTCGGAAGTACATTATTTGCCAAAAGACAAATTTCTAAATGACATGCACGAAAGACAAGAATGTCAAGAATCGCGTATCCCACTAATGTACCGATGACTTGTACCACATAGCATTCTGTGTGTATTTCTATATATCTATAAATAATGTATATCTACACATAATAAGATGAACTATTGTGTGAGCCACCCTCATAACTACTACATGCGTGCATGCATAAGTACTCGTACATTGTAGTTACGATATAAATTTTAATGCAACAAAACGTATGCTAAGACTTGTTAAGTCATCAAGTTTAACTACATATGTATGTATGTATTAACGTAAAATGAGTATTCCTCCTTCATGGTGATGCATCAGCAATAAAAAACTTTGACTATTTATGGTTCAGAATAATTCAATATGGGGTGAATATGGGGTGAATATTGAATTATTCTGCCTTCCAACGACTGCAGTGCAGGATTTCCTTAGTTTACGATTTTATTACGCACTGGGCCGGAGCATCTGCTTAGACTGTGAGGTTTTGAATTAGCATTAATCAATTTGCCGTACGAAGTTTGGAAATAAGTAATTTTGAGGCGAACCTTTACAAGGAAGGAGCATTTAACTTTAGTGTAATATAATAATTACACACTCCGATCAAAGGTTATGTACAAGACCACTAAAGTTGCAATAAGGCTCCAGAGTCTTGAAGGGTTCGGGAGTAACAGAACTTTTTAAATTCTTGGGATTTGCAAAAAACAAGATGAAGAGAAGACAAGTAAGGAAGGGCTAGTTCGGGTGTAAACGCACATTGTATACCCTCGGAATTTTGAGAGATCAAGGCCCGGGAAATACCCTACCTCATAATTCGGCTATTACGTGAATGGGTTACATCCATATTGGTTTCTTATGATCTTATATACTTATTATATATGTAGGTCAGAGACTCAACAGGTTTCGTTACTACATTTTATGCGTCTCAAAATCTATCAAATCAATATGGCTACATTAACTTCGCATATTGTTTATATTAGGAAAAGCTTAACTTAGCATTAACTTTAGCCATTAATTGCGAAAAAGTTTTAACGTAATTTTATGAAGGGTTATTCGGGATAAAATCTGCTAGAATAACAAAAATCATAAAAAAATATCTAGTAATATTAGCAATTATTTGGGACCTTTACAAAATCGGTGCAAACCAAGTAAAAATTGCTAATGTAGTAAAATGTTTCAGAAAAATTGGGTACAATGACATCAAAAATGTTAAGAATGACCGCAATCTGTTATCTCAAACATAATTCGCAACACAACCCACCGCGAAGATAAAGTAATTGCTAGGAAATGTAAAGCTGATCCTTTCAAATCCTCCCAGTCTATAATGGTCGAAATCAATGCAGAATTGGGCTAGTGCGGAGAGAGGAAGCATGAACTCTATTCCTTTGGACAGATGCCAAGGTTAATAGAGAGCTTGCCACGCAGCGGTGAAGCGGTGATTTAAAATAACGGTTAACCAGCGAAGATATAATATCAAAGAATTTCACGCCACTTGTTAATGATCTACAAGGTGGCGCAAAATGACCTTCCTTGGATTATTTTTATTTTTTCTTTTAAATTTTTTACATTTTTTATTAAGTCGAGAGTGTGATATCATGTAAATGGCCGCCGCCACAGTTGATTGTCATTTGAGCCAGTTTTATGGGCTTTTCTGTCACTTTGGCCAGAACTTCCGGCGATAGGTCCTCACATTCTTGACGGATATTGTCTTTAAGAGCTGCAAAAGCCTGAGGCTTGCTGACATAAACCCGCAACTTCAAAAAGCCCCACAGAAAAGAGGCTGGAGCGGTCAAATCAGGCGATCTAACATCTGCATCGGAAACATCTTCAAATTGAATACCTAAATTCGCTGTAAACACTGTCGACTGATACCCATTCACATGGCACGTCGCATGGTCGATGTCGACGGCGCTTCCATGACATCCTTGGTAACAGCAGCAATATTCTGCCACGCCTGGCAGCATCTCGTGTTGTGCCAGTCTCTTCGAGCGGCTAAACGTGGCAGTGATTCACCAGTAAGCGTCGGACGATCAGGAAATCTGTGATGAAATTCACGTTGTGCCAAAGTCACCGACCGATTATTGGTCAAATAAATAGTCACCAATAACCCACGTTCTGGAGCAGTGTAGAATACCATGTTTATTTACGTGTATTTCGCATGTGTTTACTACGCAAATGTCAAAACAGAACTGACATTAGAGATCAATTGCAAAAATTATAGCATCTTCTGATAGGAGGCTTACTTTTGCGTCACCCTGTACATACATACATAAGTATATTTTGCCTTATAGATCTTTTGAAGTACACTAAATACTTATTCAAGTCGATTTTGACTTAATAATATAAAATAAACCAAACATTGTATATTTATTATGATTTATTTTTAGTTTTTAGTAAAATATTAAACAGCTTTTGTGCAATATAACGGTTTTACTTTCTTTAACCGTAACGTTATTAAGTATTGTATTTCGCAATAAGAAAACGCGCTAAATCTCTGTCCATAGCTGTAAAGTACAAAAGTATTCGTAATATTTTATTATTCATAACAGTTATTTTATCTTACTTTCATGCTTCACGTACACAATTTTTAATATATGTAAATACCAAGCTTTCTTTTCCATGAAATAGTACAACACTTCAAAAACAGTATTATGAGCTTACTCCGCTCTAAACATGAACTGACTTGAATTTGCATCTCATGAGTATTCCGAATTTGTATACGTGCTCGCAATAGCACCGTTAATCGCGTATTTCTACTTTTGGCAGAATATTACAATCATTCTGTCTACAAAACTGTGTGGTTTCGGCAGTTTTAATTTGCAGTAAATTAAAATTCTTTGGATTGTCTAAAATATGGGTTGAAAGTCAAAGGAAACTGGTAGTAAAGAAACATTATATTCAATATCTGTATACGAAATAAAGGAAATCCATTGAAAGAAATATCTAGTGTCTCAAAAAGAAGCACTTCAATCATCCATAGCATTTTGCAGAGGATTTCGTTAAGCTTAGGACAGCGCAAGCCTAGAAAATTGAAGTCTCACGATAAAGCAGTAATAATAAGAAAATCCTTATCTCCTAGAAATTATTAAGAGTTTCGCTACGATAAACGACTGATTCGATCATTTTATTAAGAATGACTATTGTGAGTTACCTTCTGCATTCATTCTTAACAAAAAACTGTAACAAAGCTCTATAATTTAAGTAGAAATTATAAAATCTATTTAAAACTTACCTTCCCCAACAATTTAACGGCGAAATATGTCTTTATGTATAATGACAGGTGGCTGAGTGGTATGTTCAATCCTGCATGGAGGTGGTAATGTAATGTTATGGTGTGATCTATGAGTGCAAATCGATAATATGCAATTTATTACTAACAAAATGGATAACCGACTGTATAATCAAATCTTAAGGGACAATTCGAATAGTCCAAGTTTATCTGGATTAAGGGTCGATATAACTTTCAGCAAGATTACGACGCAAAGAATGCGGTTGACAATAAAAAACTTTGATATTATATAACACACCAAAAGTTTTGGAAACGACATCCCAGTCGTTATCCGATCGAGCATTTGTGGGCAGATTTAGAGTGCGCCATTCAGACACCCACGATAACGCAAGAGACAGTCTTAAAGCGGCGATACTCAAAGAAAGCGCCGAGATATCAGCTAAGATAACAAAAAACTTGGTTTTTAAATACAGAATGGATAAAGGGAGGTTATTAAGATGAAAGGATACGCCACTAGATACTAGTTACTACTAGTACTATTTTATATGTGCGTGTACTATATACAGCTGTTGACAGCTAAATAGAAGCCACACATATTTTGAAGTAAATGATGTTACTTTCTAACAAATCACGTATATTTATTGTATTTCACTTATTTTGTTGAAATCTATGTTAAACTTAAACTCTAATGGTAAAAAATTTGTTTAAAACTGATTTTTGTTTTGAAGGTTTTAAAAAAAACATGTGAAATCAACGACTTGAGTGGGACAACTAATTAGAAACGAAAATATTTTATCAACAAAAATAGCGATATTACAAAAACTTGCTTACTTTCAGTTGTGTCTTGACATGCCGTTCTATTTCCACCACAAAAAAATCCATATTTGGAATATTTTTGGTGCATATGACTATTTCAACATCATCCAGAGATGTCCGGTTTAAGTCTGGGATGGATGATTCCCTCCAAAACATTGACATAATTTTCATTAAAAAACGCTTGTGTCAACTTAGACGCATGTTTTGAATTGTTATCTTCCTTATAACAGGCAAATTTTCCTCAGCCTATGGCGACATGACACTTTTAGAACGTCGACGTATTCCTCCTTGTTTAAAATTCCATCAATCTTATGGAGTGAACCAACAAAATTGCAGATTTATGCAATGATTTATCCTCCACCATACTCAACTACGCATGGAACATAGCGACCATAAAATTCTTGAATTATTGAACGGCGAACATACCTTCAACCATCAGGACCTAAGCGATTAATTTTTATAACATCGTTCCAAACGATTGGTTGTCCTTGACCAATAAGTATCAATAAGTGGGTTCCTGCATGCTGTCCTGCCGTGAAGTCCAGATTCGACCAAACGCCGAGCAATTACACTCTTGGATATTTGGGCATTATATTCGTCTTGAATTTCATTTAGAATGGAGTGGAACTCTTTTTTGGGTATCTTCGGGAGATAGTATTAATTCTGCGGTTTATTTCTGTTCCAGTTTTTCGGTTTTGCGTGCAACATTGGAAAAAGTTATAAAATTCTGTATATGTTTAAAGGCAGTGAAGACAATATTTGTTGAGCACTACAATTTATTTCTACGGCTTTTCGGACTTACGAAGGTCAAAAATGTTACCAAGTACTGCAGCTTTTTCTCATTAAATAGCTTGAATAATACATTTTTATACTCTCGCAACAAAGTTGCTAAAGAAAGTATTATAGTTTTGTTCAGATAACGGTTGTTTTTAAGTCCGAAAACTAAAAGAGTCTGATATAGGGTTATATATACCAAAGTGATCAGGGTGACGAGTAGAGTTGAAATCCGGAGGTCTGTCTGTCTGTCCGTGCAAGCTGTAACTTGAGTAAAAATTGAGATATCATGGTACACGTATTTCTTGGCTCCATAAGAAGGTTAAGTTCGAAGATGGGCGAAATCGGTCCACTGCCACGCCCACAAAAGGGCGGAAACCGAAAACCTATAAAGCCATAAATAAAGATATTAAAATATAATTTTCCACGAAGGATCGCATTAGGGAGGGGCATATTTGGACGCAATTTTTTTTTGGAAAAGTGGGCGTGGCCCCGCTCCCTACTAATTTTTTTGTACATATCTCGAAAACTACTGTAGCTATGTCAACCAAACTATATAGAGTCGTTTCTTTTAGGCATTTCCATATACACTTCAAAAATGGAAGAAATCGGATAATAACCACGCCCACCTCCCATACAAAGGCTATGTTGAAAATCACTAAAAGTGCGTTAATCGACTAACAAAAAACGTCAGAAACACTAAATTTTACGGAAGAAATGTCAGAAGGAAGCTGCATCCAGGCTTTTTTAAAAATTGAAATGGGCATGGCGTCGCCCACTTATGAATTTTAATTCTTTAAACAACTATTTCTAATTAGGTTGGTTAATTCACCCTCTATATCGTAACGCCTTTCCTATTTTGGAAAAAATTAAAAGAACTTTAACGTCCCAACTACAAACCAGAGTGAGTTTGGTAGTAGAGTAACACGAACAATGCAAGACTTTTAGGAATATAATAACGGTATATCAAAAAATGTTGGCATTATTCTAATCACCCAAAAGAGGGAGCGTTTTAATTAGCTGTAAATGGAATTTTTTCCGAATAATTTTTTGATATAAATGCACGTGCCTATATAGTTTTTAAGTTGTAGCGTTATTCTACATACCGATGTATGTACATTTATTGGCACATAGCTGTATACCGTCTAAAAAGCTGGAATCGGTTATCACCAGTTGATAACAAGAAGTTCAATGATCTACTTCACGACTACTTTTGCTACTTAACTTTACTCACAAAAAATGTCTTTAAAGTTGTAAACATCTTTATAATTTAAATCGAAAAATGTTGTACAACTTTTGAAATATGCAGACAATATTTAATTCCTAAACGCTCTACGGGTACATACATACTTATAAACGCCCACACTTACATCATGTATGTGTATATATAGTGGAGGCAGATCTAAAAAGTAGCAATTTGGACATTGTATTCACACAACTACCTCTTTGAGAAGTTCTAGACAACAACTGCGTACTTCTTTAAACGAAATTATTGGTATGGCGCTTGTAATTATGCACCAAGAGTACTTACAAAACATATTCATTGCTATTTTTACTATTCATTTATCTATACAAAAATCGTAATCAGTACTTTGAAGTTTGCCACCTCTTTTTGATTAAAAGACTAACTTGAGAAATGTCTTGAAAGAGCTGAATCATAAAACAATTACATGAAGTCAGCAATTTAACCCTTTGCCATTTGACGAGTTAATTTTGATATGAAAATTATTAACAATGAATCAGATTTCAATTTTTAGCTGCGTATTTTGAAGAGGATGGCAATTATTTTAAACAATAGGGCAGTAGCGCTACCAGTTTTCTACAAATTATTCAAACACCTTGTTACCTTCCATATGTATTTCAGGTATAACGCCAGGGTACTTTGCGCCAGGGCCAGCAGCAGCATATCACTTGGGCAGCCATCTGACACAGACCAATTCACCAGCATCACAGGTGAGTCGTTACATACATACATTCATTACATATGCATTTATCTATTAAAAAATAAAAATAAAAAATACTATGTTAAAGTCTCGAGATAACAAGCACCTACTGCCGAAATGCCTTCGAAAGAAAATCGAGCCATTCCATATTGTATACGGTTTAGGGAAGCGGTGAGCAAGGCGCCAACCAATCAGCTCAATTGAATTTATAGTCGAAATTAACCGACTGTTCAACAACGGCGATCTTGTAACGGTTGCAACGAACCGACCACCTCCGCAACGCACTTAAGATGCACCAAGTGGAAGAGGCACCTCGTGTGTTTGCTATTCAAGTTAATCACATAATTACGGAACTTCCACATACTGATGCCTACTTTTCACTGCTGCCTATTATGTTTTTATACAAACGCTAAAACGGCGAGCGATGCCCAATGTGAACCTTATCATAACGAAGCCATCAAATATTGCACTGTACTGCACGCTGCCCTAAATTGCTCTAGGCCTATTCAAGTGCAACTCAATGCATTCGCGTAATCCTTTGAACTTTTTCACACCAATTTACAACGGACATGGATTTATATCAAGTCATCGTCAACTTTGTTGTGAAGAATTTTTCATAGCTACAGCACACGCTATAGGCGGAGAGTAAACAGGGCGCATGGGAAATACAAAAGCCGAGAGAAAAAGGGTATATTATATATGTATGTATGTACATATGTTTGTTCTATGTGCCCTGCTGTTAGTGCTCTGAAGCGAACTTGCAATTATTCAATTATTGATTTTATGAAGGGCACATTGCCTCGCATACAGTTAAGGATACAATTTGGTAAGCGTGTAAAAAGTGTCTGGAGTTGGTTATCATCCAGAGAATTAGGGTAAGACAGCTACGGTTTTAGGCGTGACAAGTACTTTTAATTGTTAAACATAAACGCGTTTAATGCTGGTTCCACATATCACTTAATGAAAACGACATGTGGGCGTTCTGTACTTGACATATTATGTAGGACCTTGTTTGCCTGTTGAGTGAGGAGTGACAAATTGCACCTGCTGCAATAAGAAAGGAAAAATAATACAATATTTATATGCAGAACATATTTGTTTGAATACATACGATTATCATGTATTTAAGCATTACAAGCAAATAAAAAAGTGCCAAACCTGGAAGTCCGTTTCATATTTTTTTCATGTCTTCGAAATACATATATAGTCGGCGCTATAAGTATGATACACCCATCACTTTGTTTATATTGGAAAACAGTTCAATTTCATAAAGTTACTTTACTTAGGAATTAAGTAAATATACAAATGCTTATGATAAATTACATTTGTAAATTTTCCTACCGCAGTTTGTGAATTTTTCAATCCTTTACTTTCTTAGCTGAAATCTTCTTCTTAACGAGAATTCAACATTTTACATCACCCCTATAATTACCCAACTTATAATGACAGCCTTAGCAGCATCATTAAGTATATGTATATTCAATCAACTTGCAACGCCCGCATATTTATCAATCAGTCGAGTTTCACCGCCACCAACTTTTTACCGTCAGCCTACAACACCTCAATTACTCAAAATAATAATAAAGCCGAATACAATGAGTATAAAAGTCATGGCATTTAATAATGCAAGCATTCGAAAGATCTTCAATAAATGGCTATAAATATATTATATTAGGTTGTCAAAAAAGTCTTGCGGTATTTTCGCTTGTTGGCGCTGAGAGCGCGTAGTTCTAGTTTCATTCGTCGCATCGGGTCATACGGATACTATACCTTTTTGGAAAGCTCATTTCACGCGCTAACACGTATTTGATTGATTGTCGTTTCTTTTAGGTCGTTCGTGAGTTATAGCGTCGCAACCATGGAGCAAAATAAAGAGAAAATACGGCATATTTTACAGTACTACTACGATAAAGGCAAAAATGCATCTCAAGCCGCCAATAAAATTTGTGCAGTTTATGGACCCGATACAGTTTCCATTTCCACTGCACAACGATGGTTTCAACGTTTTCGTTCTGGTGTAGAGATGGTCGAAGATGCGCCACGCTCCGGAAGGCCTGTCGTCGAAAATTGCGATAAAATAGCTGAATTGGGCGAAAGAGACCGGCATAGTAGTTGCCGTAGCATCGGTCGAGAGCTGGGCATGAGTCAAAAAAAATTTATAAAACAATTGAAAATTCAATAAAAATACCGCAAGACTTTTTTGACAATCTAATATATAGAGTGACATATACATATATAGGCATATATATTTATATATATACATATGTATATGGTATATACAATGAATAAGCTCGCAACGATTCTTCGAGCACTTTAAAGAGTTTTTGGAGAAACAAAGGATATATAACTATTTCTCCAAGTGGGGTCCATATATTTTTGGTCAAGTCTAACTTAACAGTTAATAGCATTTTTAGCTCGGTTAAAGTTACCAAAGTTTTACGCACCTGTAAATCAATCAGAAGCAAATTCATAATTATCTACAAAGAATGACGCGACAGCGTATGTCTAAATAATTAAAATACCGACTCTGTGGAAAGGCTTTACGTACCTTAGTATTAATCCTTTTTGCTTAAATACTTCATATTAAAGATTTGATGCAAATCAATATCGGTAACTAAAGAAGGTTAATTAAATTAAATACTTCATATTAAAGATTTGATGCAAATCAATATCGGTAACTAAAGAAGGTTAATTAAATTAAATACTTCATATTAAAGACTTCTATTGACAAGATATCCCAAATTTAAAAACATAAATATTAGAAAAGGGTTACCGTGGTGATCGGCCGAGCGGGCGGCTAGGCTGCAACATAATATGCGTTGTATCCGCCATTATATATATATGTATGTATGTAAATAACGATGATCTCAACTGATCTACCAACCTCAAATAAGCGACGTCAATTTCCTGTAAAAACTTCTTAAACTACTGACAAACCCCAAGGGAAACCTTCGAATTAGTACAGATTGACCTATGTACAAAAGCTTTACTCATGGCCACATACTCTTGGCATATCGTTTGTAAAAGTTGTTAGAAACATTAAAAATAAAAATAAACTAATCAAATATTAAGAAAAAACTAAATAATACAAAAATATCCGATTTTTTTTTTTTTTTAAATAGTAATATCACTCAGAGAAAGTTTGGTAGGTATCTGTGTCAAAATGCATAACTTGAAATGTTAACCTATGCAAGTCGCTAGTAGTGCAACCGGTTTCTACAAACCGCACACCTCGGTAAGAAGATCGATGAGTAATCTCAGTATATCTTAGTTCACTTGGCTAAGGGATTCGTCGAGCACTGCCTAAATTTTATAAACATTTTGTGAAATTTTCAAAGGAAAATATTCAAACCTCGGCCATTACGACGTAATTTACGGCAGTCCCTCGCAAACCAGGCGCCTCCGACAGAAAAACTTTCTACAAGATCATCAAAAATAAAAATAAAACAAGTAAGAAAGGGCTAACATTTTTAGAAAGGGCCGAACATTTTATACTCTCGCATCAAATACCATATTTGTGTAAAATTTTATTCCGCTATCATCATTGGTTCCTAATGTATATATTATACAGAGAAGGCATCAGATGGAATTCAAAATAGCGTTATATTGGAAGAAGGCGTGGTTGTGAACCGATTTCACCCACTTTTCCAAGAAAAATGTCCACCAAATATGCCCCTCCCTAATGCAATCCTTTGTGGGCGTGGCAGTGGGCCGATTTTGCCCATCTTCGAACTTAATCTCCTTATGGAGCCAGGAAATATGTGTACCAAGTTTCATCATGACATCTCAATTTTTACTGAAGTTACAGCTTGCACGGACGGACGGACAGACAGACATCCGGATTTCAACTCTACTCGTCACCCTGATCACCTTGGTATAGGACTTACAAACAACCGTTATGTGAAAAAAACTATAATACTCTCCTTAGCAACTTTGTTGCGAGAGTATAAAAAATACGAAGTTTAGTTAAGGAAATAAAGTAGGTATTAGAAACAAGAGAAAAAAAATCAAATTTGTATTTTTTGTAGACGTTTCCACAAAAAAAATTAAATTTAGGTGAAAATATCTCGACGTTTTAGTTTTGTTTAAACGGTTGTAATTGAACAAAAAACATCCTTCATTCAAAAACTTGTAAATTATATCTCGAAGACCTGTGAAAAATTTGGTAAAGATCGGTTTAGTATTTTCAGAGAAATCTTGACAACCGACTTTGAAAATAAAGCTTCGAGAAAACGCGTTTTAAATGATGGCGTAGCTGACCTCGAGCGCTCAACTTTTCAAAGCTGTATCTACAATATTCTAGAGATGTTATAGAACTAAATAAGACAATAAAAAAAATTTATTTCTTGAAGAGAACTAAGAAAAAAGTTCAGTACTTATTCTTCTTCAAGAAAACAAATCAAGCACAGAAAAGTAAAACTTATATGACAGAAGGTTCTTCCTGCCGTTCTGCATATGTGTGCGTCGTAATTCGAGGATAAATATCAAGTAATACGAAACTGAAACCGTAACGAGACTAAAAAATCTAATCATCAAATGTTATATTAAAATGGGGGCTAAACCACATGTGAACGCAGGACTATCACGAAGTCAGGGAAAAACAAGAAAAAACGTTAACTTCAGCTGCACTGAAGCTAATATACCCTTCACAGGTGCATTTCTGTTAGTAACTATGTGTTCAGTTTGTATGGAAGCTATATGCTATAGTTAACCAATCTAAACAATTTTTTCGGAGATTGTATTGTTGCTTTAGAAATTAACCTGTGCCAACATTTGTGAAAATATTGTGAAATGTGAAAACTTTCCGATCGTTCAATTTGTGTGGCAGCTATATGTTTTAGTGGTCTGATATCGGCAGTTCCGACAAATGAGCAGCTTCTTGAAGAGAAAACGACGTATAAAAAATTTCAAAACGTTATCTTGAAAACTGAGGGCCTAGTTCGTATATATACAGACAGACAGACTAATGAGAATAATATCATTTATACTATGGCCATCTCAGAACCATATTTATATGCCACTAGTCCATCTATAACTTTGCGACAAAAATACTGCTACACAGGGTCATCCCTTTTTCCGTTCTTGATAATAAAAGATTCAATCGAATCAATTTGTAGGTATAACAGTTTTGTTCAGATAACTGTTGTTCTTATCACCTAAACCTAATCGAGACAGATATACATAGGAATTTGTATTTTTATACATACATATACATATTTATATTAGGTCAGGATTGTGAGACGAGTTGGCATCCGGATGCATGTCTGTCCGTCCGTCTGTGCAAGCTATAACTTCAGTACAAATTGAGATACCGTTATGGCACGTTTTACTGCGCAAAAAGTGAATGCGAGTGCATAGAGGGGCGTCATTGGCCCACAGCCACGTCCTCAAAGCGCCATTAATCAAAACTTACAAAACTCTATAACAAATTTTAAAAAATGGGCATGGTCCCGTACTCTGAGATGTACAAACATATCTCCCAAACCACTGAAGCTAAATCAACAATCGAAAGTGTAAAGTAAGTTGAAATCGGATTATAGTCCCGCCCACTACAACCACTACTTCCTATCCAACACAATTTTAAATTCCAACTGATTCTTTGAGTAAGCAAATCAAGCACCAATGAAAAGTTGTGTTACTTAGGTATAAAATCGCTTGAAAATATGTTCTCAAGTATATCTAAGTAATGCCTAAATCAATGCAATCAGCCAGTCCCTCTATCTAGCCCCAAATTTGGCATATGTATGTATATATGATTTCCGACTTTCCACCGTACAGATTGGTAATTGGTGAGTTTTAATTAAATAGACAAGTTTCCTTGAAAATTATGTGGATTACAACAGAAAATGAATTAACTTAACCCAGACCTTGGTCTAAACCTCATAACCCCTCCCTCATAACCCCCTAATATAAAGAATTTCGATTCTCTGGTTGATATTTTCCATTTTAGTCTCTTTGGTTGAGTTTATACCTGATAGTGCCTTGAGCATATTAAAAGATTTAGTTCGCAGTCTTGTAAAACTTTTATACTACAATGTTTGTATAGAAAATGCGCCGCTGGTAATTAAATTTATAGCCAAATCTTACCAGAAGTTTTACACACCATCTATTTACACAAAATAAAAGAGTGCGTTAACAACATAATTATACCCTAAAGCGTTCTGGAAATTCAAACACCCCTACCCTGCTTTCATTCAGTTCAAGCACATATGTTGCAAAGTGCAGCGCAAAGCCTGAGAACGATCCACCCTTACAGACTGTTTGGCTACCGTTCGGCAGTTCCGTAAGCTGTAATTGGAGAAATCAAAACACAATCAACCGAAAGGAAAACAAAAACGAGCGTGAAATGTAATAATAGGATTCTCAATAGATTTGAATTGAAAAGCAAACATTTAAACAAATGCGATTACAACTGCATTCAATTACAGTCTTCTCGCCTCGCCTGTGCCGTAGCTGTGTGAAGGGCCGTTAGAAAGGGCGGGTAACCTGTATGGCATGTTTACATTCCCTCAGCATTGCTTAATTGCGGGTGCAGAATGATGGCTTTCATTTAAGTCGCTTGTTATCGTGGTTGGAACAAATCAAAATGTTTATAGAATTAGACCACACAATTATTTTAACGGTTCACTTAAGCTTTTTCTCTGTTTTTTTTTCTCTTGTCTTCTCTGTAGACCGGCCAAATGGATGTACCGAAATTCGCGCTAGATCGCAGCTCGTACCTGAGCTCCGCAGCCACAGCTGGCACGCTGTACGAGACCTCGAAAGCTGCCCAAGCGAGTGCCGCCTACAGCGCCTACTTGGACCCCAGCGTCCTTACAAAGGCATATTTCGATTCCAAAATGTATCAAGATCGTGCTGCCAACTATGCCTTTGACATTTCGAAAATCTACGGTGCCCAACAGCATGGCACATCGGCGGCTGCCGCTGCAGTGGCGCATCAACAGCAACAGCAACACTTGCTCAATGGTCTAGGTATAGGCAGCTCACACCAGAATAACAGCAACAATAATAACAACCATACAACAGCGAATAACAATCTGGACGAACGCGACAATACACCGCATTTAGACAGCAGCAGTGGCGCCGGTGGTGGAGTTCCAATTGGTGTGGCGGATTCTAAGCCACATCTACACTCGCCAACGGACGCACAACTTGACTATTCACAATACGCACAGTATGGGCAAGTTGGGGGAGCCGCCGTTGGATTGGGTGGTGGCGTGGTTAGCAACGGCGGTTTGGGTGGCATTGGCTCGGGTAGCGGACCCGGCGTAACTGGTGCTGGCGGTGATTTCCGACGTCCGCTCACAGTCATATTTTGACCACCATCCGTCGAGAGTGAGGAACTCAACCTGTCCATGACGAACTAGAATTGGAAAAAGCGAGGTTATAAGCATAAGAACTTACAGTGAACAAAAAAACTTGTACAGGGAGATGGTTTGAAACCTTTGAAATGCATCCAAAGTGTTAAAAATGCCTTTTTATAAATTTTAATATTTTCAAATTACATACAATAAAATGACGAACAATTTTTTTTTTTGCTTATTTAAATGAATTTTATTTTTAAAGACACAGTTTTCCTCAAAAAATATATATGTGACCTGGTCTATGGAACGGGGGCTTAGGTGTCAAAAATCCATTTTCACTTTTTAGTTGATTCGGATTGAAGATGAGATACTTTTTCACGTGATAGAATCCAAAAAGTCATTTCGCACGCTAACTCCCTTTTCGTAGACCAGGTCACATATATGTATGTAAATTAACTCCATTTTTTTTAAACAAAAAAATTCTGCAGTTTGCATAGCTGGGCATTTTAACACTCTTTAAGGAAAACTAATACTTTGCATGTGCTCCTTTGCTCTCTATCATAGTTTGCAATATTTGATTCATGGAATGCAAGAATTTTCTGTAAAACCAGGAGATGTACTTGCTCATATTTCGGGTTGTTGTGCTGAATGAAATCGTAGCTACCATTTAAGTTGAGTTTAGCTGTCGATGACAGAACAGTACTCATCGGCAAAAATTACAGAATCTGAAAATTAGGTATCACGATGTATATGCTTTTTATAGGCAACGTTTTGTATATTTCTCTTCGCTAATTGTGGCTCGTTTCGTAGTGTATACGCTCTAAAATCGTGCGAAAGCAAGAAGTTCTAAAACGTTTCTCCAACGCCTTGTTCCTTGATAATCCGACTTTTTTGACTGCCAAAACAAGGTTATTTTAGATAATTGTTAAAATGTTTATACAAATACGAAAACTGTATAAGATTCTGGTCCTGTTGTTCTTGGCTACAGCTTAAAAGCTAAAATAGTTTAAAAGAAAAGTCCATTCAAAGTCAAAACATCTATCTGTACAAGTTTTTTTTGTTTCAGTGTATATACTACAAATGTATGCGTTTCAGCGATAACCGTAAATCGTACGAATATTTGACAACAACGGTTTTATTTCTAGAATCTTAGTACATAGCTGCATATATTAAATAAACGAATATCTAACAAATACTTCACTATATAAAAGTAATTGTAGAAAAATCTATGGAAGTACTTAAGCAGAAGGTCGAATTTTTTACAGGACTGTAGCAAAACAAAAGTGTAGGCCTTGGTTTGGTTTGAGGTGGATTTTATAATGTGTAAAAATTATATGTAAGTGAAAATAGATATTAAAGTGTTACAAAGTTGACGGATTCAGACAAAGTTGGCAGGTTCATTTGTGAACGAGTCTCTAAACAGTGCTCAACGCGGATAAGATTCCCTAGGAGGTTGAACAATACTGTAACATCTTAACTGTCAATCTGAAAAATTAAAAAAAAAGTGTTGAGCGAATGAATTTGCTTGCAGTATTATGTTCAAAGGTATATTTAATGTGCAGATATGCGCTTACATTTGTCAGGATATCATAAGGCATGCTTCTTTAAAAATTGTTAAATATTTTAGTTTTTCTAGCATCTATTTTGTAAGTTTAACGCACAAATAAGAATGGGTGGGAGATACTTTTGATTAAGGAGTTAGACCGGCATGGGATTTAAAAAAATCGAAACTTTCTTTAGCTTGATAAATCAACTATAATGTCAAATCGAAGACTTTTCCACGTAACCACTTGAATAAATTAACTGTGGCTCTGCAATAACATTATTTATTAATGTGTTCTATTATTGCGATCACAAATTGAATAATTTTTTTCAAACCCACCACTTAACGAAAAATTGATGCCTTGGGTTCCTTTCTTTTATAACGTTCCTTAGAATCAGCTTCGGCCGTAAAGGCCCTCTTAAAAAGCTGGATCCGAAGGCTAGCACAGCTGCCGTGGAATATAAAAAACATAAACTTAGTAGCTGGTTCATGATCCGTTTCTTGCTTCCTTACTCTGAGAAATATTTGTCAAAGCTTGGCTCTTTTTTAGATCTCTTAACAGGCCTAACCCCTTACACATTTACATTAAGACGTGAAAATAAAAAAATTTCATGAAGTTTAAGCAGCCACATAGAAACTTACAGTTGAGTTTAAATTAATAACATTTCACTTATTTAAATTTTATTTTTTTTTTAATTTAATATTTGCTTTAAAGTTTTGACACGGCATTGGGCTAAAGGAAAATAAATAGTATTAATAACCTAGTTTTGTTGAAGTCTTTTGATAGAACATCATGCACAGAGCTGTAAAAATGTGGTGTTGAGATTATTTCGAAATGTGTAGAACTTACAATTTGTGACGGACGTACATATTAATAATACAGTACGATATAAATTTTAAGTAATAAGTAAGGAATCAATACCATTAAGCATTTATTATTAAAAGAGTATGAATAAAATTGTTTAACTAATAATAGAGAAATGAGAAACGAGAAAAAGTCGATAGCATTAAGCAGAGTTAATAAGCTACAAATATAAAGCAAATACGAATTAGTAAATGTTAATAAATAGAAATGCATAGCATAATTAATATTAAAACAAAATGTGCGCACACAGACACACATTGAATATAACGATGTGGCCATTGTAATTAAAATATTATTATCAATAAAAAATATGCAAATTCATAGGTCTTTCTATGTCAGCCATGTAATCCTAAGTACGCAACAACATTTTGAACCACTGAGTAAAATTGGCGGTGACATAAGATAAATATGTATATGTACATATTTATGTAAATATAAACATACCTACACATGTACATATATGGAATTAACTTAAATTAATTGCAAGCCAATGTGAAACGTTTGCCACAAAGGCATTGGCAAAATTATTAACCCGCTGCGCTGCGAACCGCAACTCAAACAGCACTCCAGCCAACTCAAGTGAGCGAAAGTAAAGCGTTTCCTCATTTATTTCTGCATTTGCTCATATTTTGTGCCTTCTGTCACCAGAGTTGTTTGCGCTGTGACAAAAAAAGCAGAAATCATAATTGTGATTGTGTGTAATTGCAGCGCAAAGAGAAAATCAACCCTTAAATGGCTAAAATAGTTGTTTTATTTTCATTTTAATTGCTATTTGGTTCTTTTGAGGATACAGTCAAAACGAAACGTGCGCCACTTAGCGGATCGAGCAGGTAAAAGTAATTGGAAAATAGCACTAATTGCAATTTGCGCCAATTTGGACGCGCTTCAACTACTCTAGCTTTGAGTATCCTCTCGGTGGCAAACAGTTTGCCTAAACGACACAACACTCCCAATGCCCCCACGGCGCGCTCCTCAGGTAATGAGTAATGAGCAATTAACTCAAATCATCGTGCTTCGTTTCGTCGCAATTGGTGGCTTGAAAGCATTGACACCTTCGCTGCTCGGTGAGATGGGAATGCTGGAATTAGTTTAATTGAAAAGCCCTCAAAATTGTTGATTTATGACTCTTATATATGTATATACATATATGCGCAAACATATGCAAAGCAAACTGGTAAAAGATTTGTTAAAAAAATTGCGTGAGTTGCCACGACAGAATGCCAGCTCAGTATATTCCAGAAGGAATCAAAGCTCATACGTGTTTCTTTACATGGATTAAGAAATTGAGATATATTTTCCAATACCCTACACAAATACAAAAGGTTCCTTAGAAAACCGATCCGATGTTCAGAAATCCGTGTAAAAAAGAGGCGTTTCCTATAGTAAAATGGAGGATACGTTCCATGTCATCTGAAAACCGTGTAAGATGAAATAAGAACCATATTTGCTTAGAAAAACCGTGTAAAAATGTTGAAAACTACAAAATTTTAGATATACATACCAATTGTATTTTATTGAGCATTAAAACTTAAAATACATAATTCATGCAGGTGGAAAATTGATAGATTAAGCAAAACCAAAAGAAATCTGTTAATCCAGAATTAAGAACAGAAAAATTAGAATAGAAATAAGGAAAACATATTTAGATAGCTACATACATAATTCTTCGTCGCCACTTGATAACAAGCGCAATTGGTTGCGAGGAACTGGACTAAAGTCGGTATCACCGCTGGAGATATCCATTTCAGGGGGTATTCTACTCTGGAAATCAAATTTTGGGCAGTTTTTTGAATTTTATTTAAAAAATAAACCAAAAATATTTTTACTATCCATTTCTTATGGTGTTTTTATTGATATCTTTACAAAAAAAAATATTAAAAATTAAAATAATTAGAGGGGGGGAGAGACAGGTGTAAAAAAAAATGGCGCATCCCGGTGACATTGATCTTCACTCTCCTGGTGGTCTGGAAAAAAAATCAAAAGAAATTCTTAATCAGTAAAGATGCTGCTATAGTCCCTATTTCAGGGAACACGAAAAAAATTTTTTTTTTGAAAAATGGCGACTGCCTGAAAATAAAAATAATTTTTTACGCTTTTTTTGGAAATTCCTGAATTTTTTTTAGAAATATTAAAAACAAAGGATTAAGGAGAAGGTTCACACAAAACTTCTAGTAAATCGGTTGTATAGAACTTGAGATACCGGTACCGTGTGGTTAAAAGTAGTTTCGAGAAAAACGCGTTTAAAAAAGTGAGTCTACCTACCTACCGTCCTAGGAACTGCGTCACTAAAGTAACTGTAGCTCTTAAAATAATTTTAGTTTTTAAAAATCCTTTGGAGGATATGTTCTTAAGGGTCTAAACTTTAAATATATGAAAAAAAATCGAATTTTTCAAAATTCTAGAGTAGAATACCCCTTCAGCAATGTAAATCTCAGCGAACAAATCGAATAAGGAGATTTCGCAGTTACTACTATGTATGTTCATTTCAGCAAACATAATTACAAGACAGTGGTTTAGAAACCGTACAAGATTAAAAATTTTTTACAAAAAAACATTTTTTTTTCAACCGAGTAACTTCAAACACGCGTAAAAAAAAGAGTTGGGTGTATATTTATTTTATAGGGTATCTGACGTTTCCTTTTGGTTGTTACAAACATCGTGGCAAACTTAACATATCCTGTTCAGGGCAATAAAATATTGCATAAGAATATAATATGCATTATTTGAAGAAACTGATTGCTTTAACGGGTAATCCAAGTAGGGGATTTGAATAGCCTTTTTTCACATGTTATTTTAGTTCAATATTGTTTGGCATTTCATTAGGGAAAGACTTATGCCTGAACAACGTTCACAAATCGTTCAACTTTATTACGAAAATTCACGTTTAACTTATGGCCAACATAATCGGGCTACTGAGCATACTATTCCCATCACCATCACCCATCTTGAGACCCAGCATTCATTATTCGATAATATTGGACCGACAGCATGCAGTGAAGAAAGTATGGCAGTCGTAGCTGAGAGTGCGCACGAAGACCGTAGAGAGTCGATTCACCGCCGTTCCCAGCAACTCGAGCTGACGTATGCTGGCGCATTTTATTCTTAAATTGAAAGCGTACAGAATACAGCTTGTGCAAAAACTAAAGTCATTTGACCTTCTTTGAAAAGTTCCAAGAAGATCCGACGTTTTCGATCTAAATTTTGTTCAGAGATAAGGCCCATTTCTGGCTTCTGGGTTATGTAAAAAAGCAAAATCGTGGATTTGGAACGAAGAGCAACCTGAAGATATTTAAGAGCAGTCCTTTCATCTAAAGATGGTTTGTGAACCATTGGGATCATACATATTACTTCAAAAATGATGCCGGTGAGAACATAACTGTCAATGGCGACCGATATAGCGCCAGAATAACGACTATTTGATGCCTGAAATTGGAGCTAGTGATCTCGGCGACATTGGTTTCAACAACACGCGGCCACACCTACACATCGCATCAGACAATGGATTCATTGAGATAATACTTCGGGGCGCAGATAATTTCCCGTTTGGGTAGGTGGATTGGCCACCAAGGTCGTGTGATATCATACCGTTAGACTTCAGATCTTAGAGTGTGTCTTTGGCAAGTTACCATTCGAAATGCTCGAACGAGTTAATTAAAAATTGATATGATATTGAATGATAACAAAAATTATCCATTATATTTAAAGTTTCTGTGTTGTTTTTTTAAGTAGGGAACCAGGAAATGAATCCCTCTTTACAATCAAATTTGATACTTACTAATTTATATTCAGCCCTATTCTGCATTTCGATTACGTTCCCGCTGTACGCTCCGTCTGAATCGAAAGTAGGTATTCTGAGTTACGATTGGATTGAAAGAAGAAGAGRAAGAGCTGTAGCTCTTTCGAAGTCAGCTGTTTGCCTTGGAATGTGTGAAATTGAAACAAAATAAAGCAAACAGATACAAATTTGTGGAAAAAGCTATTGGTGCTTAAATAAAATAAATTAAATATACATATAATTGCGTAATGGAATCGATAGCTGCGGCGATATTTCTTGAGGAGGACGGCAACGCATACGAGAATGCTGACGCAAAAGTTGAAGGAGAAGATTGCGAGATATGTGTGATCCATTTCAGATGAGTGACGAATTATAAGAAATTGAGCTTGAAAGAGATATATCTTAATTCATTGATTTACTTATTTAGATTCAAAAAAAACTTTAGGCTTAATAAGGACGCTTTCAAGTACATATGTCCTAGATACTTTCGCAGAAGAAACTCAACAAAGTACTTTGACGTCGTTATCTCCGCTTAATCGCGTAGTGGCTGCTTTGAGATATTTTGCGGAAGGCAGTTACCAACATGGAGTTGGTACTGATTATAACGTCGGAATGGGTCAGTCAACTGTGTCAAAGTCACTGTCTCATTTTCTCGAAGTCATGCAACGAAAGCTTTGCCGTGAGTAGATCAAATTTGACCAGAGTGAAGAGGAAAAAATGCAAGCGAAGCAAGAGTTTTATGCGAAGGCTAGTTTCCCAGGAGTAATTATGTGTGTTGATGGTACGCACATAAAAATAGTGAAGCCATCTGAAGAGGGGTTTCTATATTACAATAGAAAAGGATTTTATAGCATCAATGCTATGGTGGTGAGAACAATGTTCATCGCCTCAGTGCCATAATTCAAAATTCATTAGTTTTATCAATTTAATTTCACTTTTCAGGTGTGCGATAACAGAATGAGTATAAAAAGCATTGATGCCAGGTATCCTGGGTGCAATCACGACTCGCATGTATGGGGCTTAAGCAAGCTTAGATCGCATATGGAACGGCGATATCGGGAAGGTGAAAGAAACGCGTGGCTGTTAGGTATTTATTTACATATATACGTTTGTTAAAATAAGTTTTGAATAGTTATTCGCTTTATTAACAGGTGATGCGGGATATCCATTGCAGCCTTGGCTAATGACTCCGTATCGATCTGTAACTCAAGGCAGCCGGCAAAGTAATTACAACATGCGGCACACCACAACAAGGAATATAGTAGAGCGGACTATTGGGGTATTGAAGAACCGTTTCCGATGCTTGTTGGGTGCACGAGCACTACATTACTCACCACACAAAGTTAGTCAAATAATAAACGTTGCCTGTGCCCTCCACAACATTTGCATTTACTACAAAGTGGAAGATTTGAACGCAAGTGAATTTAATTTTGAAAGCCGTCAGGAGGAGGAGGAAGAGCAAAGCAGTGACCCCGATTATACTTCCATAGCAAATCGTATTCGAGACAATACACTCTCTACTTTTTAATAAATTTGAGAAACGAGTACAATAATAAAAACATCTTTATTAAATTCTAAAATGTATGTATATATACTATTCGTATATTAAAAAAAATAATTTGCTTTCAGTGCATTTCACAACTTGTTACTTAAAGGTAATAAATTGAATTCAGTTCATTCACAGCAGTTCAGTTCACAGCTTCTTTCTTAAAGATAATTGAAACAAAAAACTAAAAAAAAAAGTTTAGGTACAAAATTTAGGTTATTTACTAAATTACTTCGAATCTGATTTATAATTTGGATCTAGCTTTAGCATCKGCATCTTTATTTCCACTTTTTCCCTTACCAATTCTTCCTTAATTTTATTGTGTCGTTTCWGTTCTTGTAGTTGCTTCAATGCGGTGTCCGCCATACATTCTAAAGAACGATTCATGCGAYGTAAATATGTCACCATTTCTTCCATTTTACTAACTGCAGCTTCATTATGGTTTTTGGTGTCCTCGTAAAACTGTTTCTGGAGAGCAATTTGTTCGTTGAGTAAGGAAGAAGCGCTCTCCTTATCAGTTCTTTCTCTGCGCTGGCTGCTAAATCTGCTGCATGAAGGAATTTCATTTCGATCCTCCGAACATGCGGAAATGTYCATTTCGGAGGTTTGGGCAACGTCTTGTACCTGCGCACTATCGCCATAATCCCGCGCACATCTTATTCCACTTGTACAAGTTTCCAACCCCGTCAAAGCTATAACCTYCTCCTCAAGTGGGCTTATACGTTGCAAGCGACATTGACCTCCACCTGTGCTCATAATCTCCTTTTTATTTGCAGACAGCTTGCGTTTTATATAGCACTTCCAGTCAATCCACACCTGTAACAACACGTTTGAAGTATTTAAAAAATGTATTTTCAGTAGTACAATACGTTTCTCCATGTACTGGAGTCTTTTGATCGTGGACCAAGTGCATTTAGGGCATTTGCAATTTTCTCCCAAAACTCCTTCACTTCTTCCTTCGGTCGCTGTTGGAAGCCCTGCGCAATATCTCGTTTGGTTGCCATTATATCAGCCAATTTTTCATATTGCTCTGGTGTTGTTGTTTTTGACCTACAAATATATCAAAAAACATCATTAAAGTACAAAAAACCARGGACACCACCATTATACCYTTTACAACTATAATCATAMAGTTTYACTTACRTATTTGAGKAAATTATCTTATTCAAGTGCACGAAAATTAATGTATAACGGCTTTCCGCCAACAAAACTTCAACGTACAAAAACGTAATTACGATCGCAATGCAGAATTCATAGAATTGGAATTTTCGAAGTTGAATCGAAACGCAGAATACCAAAGTTGCCAATCGGAGAAAATTTCGATTCGAGTAGAAATGCAGAATAGGGCTGATTAGTAACCAAGGTTTGGACTTATTTCAGTAATGTTCGGAGCTAAAATGCAACATAAACGCTTTAAAACCAGATAAAAAGTCAAAATAAATGGAATTCCCAATATCGCATAGTCAAAAAATCATTTTCGTATTTTGTCGTTGCAGTCGTTTATCTCCAGTGCTAGCGATCACATTGTGTCATACCATGTAACGTTGTAAAGGTGAGATTTTTAGCTTCATTTAACTAATAAATTCGGGGAAGTTGAAAAATAGTTACAGCTGTATAAAATTGAGTCGTACTCCATAAATTGACCGAATCAGCCGTTCATATACCGCTAGATTCTGCAATGGGTGCTCTCTTGGCCTTGCATATTTCGTTATAGGATTTTTGCATTTTGTGTCAAGAGAATCCCCCTACACTGTTGAATTCATTCCCTTCAAAAATAGTGGAATTTTTTCAAAGTTATGGTGACGACATTAATATTTTAATAAAACAAAACATTTTATATAATCATTTTTTATAGCATTGCCTCATTTAAACAAATAAATTCACACATTATTTAATATTCGTTCTCTTTGGATTGAGATCCGCTTTTTGATGACCGATGCAATGAAGTAATACCCAGACGTTCCTTAAAACTCCTAATCTCATATGTCAAAATTAACAAATTAACTTAAACAAAATGAAAGAGTGAAAAATCTTCAATATCTAAGTTGCCGAGCGGGAATCATAGCAAGGTGCAGAATCATCCTAAAACATAGGGCTTGGCCGCCTTCCATTATAATATTTATATATTTTTCAACGCTCATTGACCTCTCTATTATTGAAATTAAGTCCGATTTGTATTGTATTTCTTGTTACCATTATATAGAGGGAATGTTTCACAGCATTAAGAGTGCAATTTTCTGCGAATAAGGTTAAACTTCGACTCGTCAAAAAACCATCTGGTTTGCGTCCAGGTTGATTTACTTGTATTTGTAACCTGACTCTATTGCTTTTCTTTACTTTTTCTGGTCACGAGTAGCGTTTTTACTGATTTTCTTCTTAGCATTCCCATTCCGTTAGGCTCATTTTGCGCGGTTGGAGTTAGAATATCATTACTAAATGATTTCAGCAGCTCTGTTTTAATTTCGGCTACGTTTTAAAATCGGTCTTGTAAACTTGTTCTTAAGTTAGCAACGTCGTCTCTTAAGCTAGTGCTTCTTGTTCGTCCTGAAGTTTTCTTTCTATGGAGCTCTCCAGTTTTACAATATTTTCCAAAACTCGTGTAAATAACAGCTTTTTGTGAGAAAGAAATAGAATCACATAGGAGAATCTTTTGAAATTAACGAAATGTAAAGCTAAATATCTAAAAAGTTCAATGCACAGCCGTATGTCCGCTATCTGGGTACCGGGCAAGAATGATGAAGATGAAAAAGAGTCACTTTTGTGCACGTTGGTTGTATTAGATTTGTGACGACATTGCTAACAGTCCTTCTGAAGATAACATTCGAAAATGTAAACGAGATCATCATCCGTTCGGAGTATATACTTTAATATTTTTCGAAAATCAAAATGTCAATTATATAAGCACAAATGTCTTTCTTGCCATTATTTTCGATTTTCTATTTGGGTTGGTTTTTTGAAAGAAGAAATGTTTAGAACATTTTTTCTGACTGAAAAATTTGTAGCACCAAGTGGTTTTGATATAAGTTAATCCAAAAAGTACGACATTTAGCGACATCTATATTCGAAATATGTTAACGAATAGAGAGGATGCAAATGTTGTTCTTTTAAGTGCTAATTTTAGTTTTCATATAGGGAACATCGAAAAATAAACTCCTAAAAGCAAAATACACCACGCAAAGAGAGAAATGTGTAAAAAGTCTACAAATAGGCACAACGAATTTTCTCCCTATTTACGTTTGCGTCAACAATTCCTATTATATTATATTAAAAAAAAATCATATTATTATTAAATTATATTATATTTATTAAGAATATTTTGTAGCAAAAAGGAAGAATGTCAAAATTACCATACCACTGACAAAACTAAGCAGAGGATCACAATGAAAGAGTGACTAAGCGTGATGGAAATAAGATCATACGGTAATATGATTCACTTACTACATAGATTTTTTTTTTAATTTTTTAAATTTTTGTTAAATAAATCTTAATATCTATTTACAAGAAAATTAGATGACAAAATATTCCGAAAATACGTGTCATTTTCAAAATCGTTGAGACCGCAAACGCAAATTATCTAATTCCAAAGGATGTCCTGAACGCGAACCCTTTGAATTTCATAACTGCACTATTCACTGGTAGGTGGCGCAAACATTTGCAATGTCCACAATATTTTCGGAGTGGGCTCAATCCGGATGGTTAGATGACGCTGTTAACTAATTTTATGAGAACAGTTACTTATATGAAGGCCAAATGTTAAATCAAAAAATTTTAGATACTAATTTGTAGTTTTCATATGAGAAAACACCGAAAAATATAATTTGGAAAAAGTATATAAGCGAAACGGGGAAAAGCCTATAAATTATATAAATTTAGATTTTGGCTAACGGTTTCTATGATATTACAAAAAGTTCGTTATTTATATTTACAAATAATGTACTGAATTAAAAAGGAGGATTATGGAACAAAACCGCAGAGGAAAATAAGCATTTAATAGATAAATTATATTACACATTTCTGTATGTATGTACATATGTATGTGCGTTGGGTGAACAATTCTCAATGATCAATGGATAACAATAAAAGCGTTGAACGGTGCGTGTTTTTACCGCTTAGCGTTGACGCCGTCGGGTCATCTCTAAAAATCAAAAAAGTCTCAAATTCTCACTTAAATCCTAGAATTAGTACAAAAGATATTAAACGCGAAACGAATTGAATTATTAATAATGCTTTAATCAATTCGTATAAGCGTTAAACATCGCGCAACAAGAAAATTTTCGGAAAAATTACAATTTTACGCCCAATGCGCCGTCAAAATTGAATCCTCAACGCTTAGCATGGAATCCGCCTTTGTTTAGATTTGCGCGATAGGAAACCTATGCTGAGGAATGTTTCATAGTAATTGCCACTGCCGCTGCAGCTTTTACTTACATATATATGTATAGCTGTACAGCGGCGGGTTCCAAACTTTGGAGATGGTTCTGATCGTAAGCGTGAAGGAGTTAAGCTCAATGCGAATACGAGCATTTATGTGCGAATCCTGAAACTCATGAAATTTATTTAATTATTTATTATTTTATTTTTAATTATTTTTGCTATTTTCTTAATTAAGTGCATTTATTCAAACTTTTTGAAATTAGTATGTAAATATATGATATTAGTAAGTAAATATATTATATTAGGAAAATACCTTACCCTTAATGTTTCAATAAGCATTCCTTTATACAAATTAATCACTACCATTTATAGGTATTCCCTCAGATGAAATGCTTCTGTCTCTGGTGGCGGCTCGTATGTAGTACTGTGATCAAATCGAAATCGGAATTTTGTCCATTTCATCTCCTTCAAAGTAATCCCCTCCTGCTGCAATACACTTATGCCAACCGAGCCTGCTTCGATTCAGCTTTTATATCATCAGTGAAAACGGTGTATTCGGAGTGGTAATGTGAATTTGCTGAATAGCCAAGCAGCACGATATTAGTTGAAAATGTGGCGAAATGATCACGAATAAGTAAATAATAGTAAAAATCGAAGAATCCACTTTTAGAGCCTCTTAAAACGACGCGTATCTCAAATACTAATGAATATTTTTACGTGAAATTTAGCATAGATGTCACTAACAGTACTACCAACTTACAGGCAAAAAAAAATTACCGATTCAAAAAACACGAAGTATGAACTAAAAGTTCTTGGTTGTTGAAAAATGACTTATGTTGCTTTTGAAGTAAAGCGAAAAGCGAAGTTTACTTTTTTATTTGCGGACCAATAAACAATAAATGATTTACATACATATTTTGCTGGAACATATATATTAATAAAAATGCAAGTAGTGGTTATATCCGAATAATTACTATGACAATTCTGGAAAATTTAGCGCCAGTAACAATTTTCTGGGCTTAGAAGAGGCCATCAATTCCATTGAAGATGACAGTGTTGATGATTTAGAGTATGACTTGCCATAATTCCGCCAGAACTCAGTATTGTTACCTTACTTGTCGAATGATGTAGAGGTGTATGTGTCCGATGCTGGTGTTCTTTCAAACAGCACGATGAAGTATTTTAGGCTGCCGATTTTAGTAACTTATACGCGAGTCAAAATAATCGTCACCATTTCTCTGTCGATGCCGATACACGAACATATCGGAGTCAACGCGGTAACAAAAGCTAGATCTTTAACCGATTTAGAGAAATAGAGAGGAATCTGCACTTTGTTTACAACGAAGCACTAAATCATCTTCATCTTTACTGGTGTCTTACCAGCTGTTCTTTTGCATTTTCCGAAAACCAATGGTTTCGGTTGCAGCTGTACGCCTTTTCACTACAGCTTGCCTTCAAACGGATGTTCTTTGGCTACCCAAAGGCTACTTGGTCTAGGACCGGAAGCCGTGAGCTACTTGAGCCGTATGTAAAATAATAGTTTCCGGCCACCCAAAAGTGAGTGGCGATCAGTGAACTTTTCCCACTTCCGTGACTCTTTACATGACTCCATCCTCCAATATGTGAATTCTTTTAATAAAATTGAATGAGCATAATATCCTCCTTATGAAGGATCCCCGTAACTAAAATGGATAAAATCGGGTAAAAACTTGCCCTTGAGCCCCCATATAACTAATATCAGGATTTTCAAAGATCAGGTTTAAGTACTTTAATCATTATAGAGTTATTGTTGTGGGATACCTTAATGAAACTCAAAGGGCATCTATTTCTCTTAATAATATGACGTAATGCTAAGGTTTTCAAACTTTTATATTATACTACTAGTAATACTGACCATTGACTAACAAACCGCTGAAGATTATTTGAGTTGCGTAGGCCTTGGTCTTAACCTCATATCCCTAAAATAACCAATTAAGATCTTCTATTTGACGTTTTACACATCAACTCAATATTATAGGTTGTCAACTATCTCCCTTCCGCCTTTTTGTCTTTTGAATTTCGCGGCTATGTATAAGGCGCTACAGAGCTCGTATTTGGCAATACTATACATCTTTGAAAGGTCTTGGCATAACCTACAAAACGACGCTATAGATGATTAGTTTGGATATTGTATTCAACAGTTAAAGACGTGTAAAAAAGGAGTTAAATAACTGCGGAAGATGGGCTTCGACGATTCAGAGGGGGTGAAAACGACACCATGAATAAGCCATCCGGCGGATAGACCATCTAATTCCAGCCGTAGAAGTACCCATAAATGTTTTCAAAAACCAACTTTGGATCTCTTTAGGAGACGAAGATAGTTACCTATTTAAAATACTGTTTCCTACATACCATAGACATGTAATAATTAAACAAACATGTTCCTCAGAAAACCTAATTTCACTTTTTAAACGTTACTTAAACCCTTCGRTGATAAATGGCATATTTACTTCCGAAGAAATAATGCGAATAATTCAACAAATATACCCAATCCATTTTTCCAATTATAAAATTCGATATACTCAGATGAAAGTTGATGACATTACGAACGAAGATATTCAAAACGAAACAATATTAAAAGAACATAAACGCGCACATAGAAACTGAGACGAAAATTTAAAACAACTTATACAAAAATATTATTTTCCAAAAAATGAAAGCAAAAATAGAAGCAATAATTAAACGATGCAAAATATGTAAAGAAAACAAATACGATCGTCATCCTAATAAACCACATTTACTTGAAACCCCTATTCCACAATATCCTGGGGAAATAGTTCATATTGATATATACAGTACAGAGAAAAATCTTGTGCTTACCGCAGTAGACAAATTTTCGAAATACGCCCACGTTAGATTAATAGAATTAAAAGCAATAGAGGATATCAGAGAACCCTTGCGACAATTACTTTTTTCCTTCGGTGTACCGAAAACCATAGTTATAGATAATGAAAAATCTTTAAACTCAGCTTCAATACAATTTATGGTCGAAGACCAACTTGGTATTAACATTTTCAAAACACCCCCMTACGCTAGCAAAGTCAATGGACAAGTCGAAAGATTTCACTCCACACTTTCTGAAATTATGCGTTGTCTTCAAACCGAACGCACCCACCACTCATTTCAAGAACTTTTAGATCGTTGCACCTACGAATATAATTACTCAATACATTCTACAACCAGAAAAAGACCAATAGAAACTTTTGTTGGAAGACGCKTTTCAATAGACCCACAGCAATATGAAAACTCAAGACGAGAAAATATCGAGACACTAARAAAACAACAGATGAAAGACTTAGAAATTCACAATAAAACTAGAAATCCAATAAAAACCTATGCCCCAGGAGAAGTGATATATGTTAAAATAAATAAACGAACAGGCTCGAAACTAACAGCAAGATATAGAAAAGAAATTGTAGTGTGCGCTGACTTTAGGATAATAGACTATACAAACTCACAATTAGCCACATTTAGTACAGGACCAGTAAAAATTCAAACAGGAAGATTCCGACTGATACACAAAGTGGACATAGACGAATACCAGAACGCACTAAACAATTTAAGTAATTCAATTAGAACTAAAGTTAAAGAAGAAAACCCACTCCTTCCTATCCTCATTATTGAACTAAAACTGACACAGACATACTTAAATAGACTAAARMCAAAGAGATTTAGGAAATCAGTAAACGAATTAGGAACAGTCTGGAAATGGATTGCGGGAAATCCTGACCACGACGACTTAATAATATTAGAAAATCATATTAATAATATAATTGAAAATAATAATACAAACAAATGAAGTTGTACAACATAATATTGCTGTTGAAAATAAATATAAATTAAATATAATAAAAGATGAGATAATTAATATAGACTATGCAATTCCACAGAATTGCAAGTTACGGGACAGGTAGATTAAGGTTACTTTTTAGCTTAAGTATAAAATGTAAAATCAGTTGCAATTAAACATTTAATAAAGAAGGTCGTACGGACCCAATTAAAATAAAACCACTTTTTTTTCGGAGCTCTAGCAAAAAGCCCGATAACTTATATGTAAAATTACCTCCCTATGTCCCCTCGGATTTTAAGCCCACCCATTTCCCATATTAACGGTTTTGTTAAAAACTACTGTAAGTGTGACAAATCTATAACTAAACTATCTGGATTAGGTGTAGGTGATACGAACCACCGTTAAGTGACCAAAACTACATATGTAGCAACATATTTCGAGAATATAAAAATCAAGTAATAATTTTGACCGGATATTTCATGCTAGCATTTCCTTCAAATTAAAAGCATCCGTATGTGAATGTATCTGAGAAAACTTAATCATTTGTTATTTAAGTGTTACTTATTTATTATTTATAGACTAATGCAGAAGCAATTGATCATGATCAAATTGAAAGGTGAATTTTTAATTTATCATTCGCGTGCTTTTCGAATCGGTAATTTTTTAGTGACATCTATGCTAAATTTCACGTCAAAATATTTATTGGTATTGGAGATACGCGTCGATTTGTGAGGCGATAAAAGTGGATTCTTCGATTTTTATTATATCTGAATTTATTGAACAAAGAAGTGCGGTAATGCACCATCTCCTACTGCATTGGTTATTCGTATTCATTTCGCGACGTTTTCAACTAATATCGTACCGCAACCCAGCATTCACCTGATTTAACTTCGTGTAACTTCCAGTTATTCAGCAACATCCCACTACCACCCCGAAGACGCCATTTTGACTCAATTGAGGATATAAAAGATGAATTGAAGAAGGCTCTGAGGATTTTTTCCATTTTCTAAAATTCACTGTGGATGCAGCCCCATAAAAGCCCCTTCTAAGGTCTGATGTTATCAACTCTGCTTTGCAACATTGCAGAATTCCCAGCAACTGTCGGGGACCAGCCTGTGTACGTCTACATGAACATCCTCAGCATGAAAGCGTTTATTCATTTCTATTGTTTGAACACATTGTTTTTCCTCAGCATGGTGCACAATTGCCTATTGTCGTTTTAATCAACTGTGTCAATTGACTTTTGTTTTCTCTACCATATTCATTCGTTATTGTTTATCTAACTGACCAGACTACAACACTAATCAACTCATCACCAACAAATCCAACAGTTGTTGAAAATATTAATCGAAATGTATGTATAATGTACCATGTGTATGTATATACTTACATCAAATTTATTTGCTATTTCAACACTTTAGTGCTATAGTTATGTTCAGTCTTGGTTTTAAAATTAGGCCTTAAATTCATATTCGAAACGTCCGTTTAATTAATAAGTGAGAGAAAAGACGGCATTGATCTGAGAGATTATGGTACATTATGGTACTCATATAATAAATCGTATATGCTCTTTATCACTTGGGGAGTATGTATCTAGTACAAGTTTATCATTTCAATGTTCCTTATAAGAACTGAAAATTTAATCGATTGTGGTCAGTTATTGGGGCATGCACTATATGTATTAAGAGGAATGATAGCGGATATGTTGGTAAACGATGACTAGCAAAAAGGAGCCCCCTTGTGCCACATACATCGGAAAGATAACGCAAGTTAGATTTTCGTTCTCATCTTACTTTCTAACACTTAATATCTTACCCATAGTAAAGGTGCGGACGACACGTAGTTATAGACAAAGGCAAATATGAGGACACTCTGTGACTTAATCCAAAGAGGTCTTAACCTAGCGAAGTGGTGGTGTAGGGAGGTTGAACTGAGTATCAACCGCTCCCAGACGACCGTAATTCCGTTTAGGAGACGTAGGTCCCTTTCCGGTCTTAGAAATCTCACACTTGCGGGTAGTGAGATTGGTATGACCAACAGTGTCAAATAACTCGGTTTGATGCTAGATTCCACTCTGAGGTGGAAACAGCATGTAAACCTGACTTTGGTCAAGGCGACAAAAGCTTTAATGGTGTGCAATCGGTTGGCGGGAAAGTCGTAGGGCTGTAAGCCAAGGATCGTTAGGTGGTTGTACACCATGATAGTGAGACCGATAATCACATATGGGGCGGTGGCCACAATAGTGTACTTCGGTTAAGACAAAGCTATTGAAGCTACAGCGGCTAGCCTGTGTCTGCATGACGCGTGCAATGCGCACCTGTCCAACGGTAGCACTGGAGGTAGTCTCGTGCCAAAGGCCCTTCTCCAGAGGGACAACGCTACCAAAATGGTTGACTTCAGGAAAAAGCTGCCCTCGGCAGTAAAGATGAATGAAACGACTCCAACCTCGAGCTGATGTTGAGAAACAGCACTTTGAGGTGGTACACCGATGGCTCGAAAATGTCGGATGGAATCGGCGCAGGGATTGTGGGCCCACGCACTAAGTTCTCCATACCCATGGGAGAGTTCTCGAGCATTTTCCAGGCAGAAGTATTTGCCATAAGCCGGTAAGAAATTGGCGGTTGAGCTCGCCCGCTCCACAGTCTTCACCAAGATGGTAGGATCCGAATCCTTTACGGGGTGGGTCCCCATATCATGAAGGAGCTGCTCCGCGAAGAAGAAGGAGTGGGCAGAGAGGAGCATTGACAACAAACTCATGGTATGAGACATGCCAAGTTGCTAATGGGAAGATACAACTTGAGAAGGTTCAAAGTTGTATTAAATCCTCCCAGGAACAAGCTCAGGCTGCTAGGCGCATGGTATACCGACCATTGCAAGCTGTAAAGGCATCTGACCAGCAAGGGCATATCCTCTTGTGCTAGCTGCCGGTTCTGCGACAGGGAGCCTGATCGACTGCATAGCAGTCTGTAGACGCAGAACTTAGGCCCTTGGAATGATGTTTCCGGATAGGGATCGCATTGCCTCGCTAGCACCAGGTAGTCTATTGGACTTCATTAAAGTGCTGGGGCTAAGCGAGTCAATGTGAGTCAGGAGAGGGCACAATAGACCAAAGGTCGCGGTGCATTCCTAATGTTCATTTATTCATTCATTCATTCAAAGGTCATCTAGTCACAATCTTAGTAGTTTTTATTGGACAGAGTCCAACCGGCTTTCATGCGATAGGACTAAGAATCTTTTCAGACGTAAGTATGAAAAAAGATGAGGTGGAATAATTTAAAAACCATTATCCATCCTTTGCAAGCTGATCGTGAACTATCTCGGGAGTCTTACTTTCGACAACCCAGAAGCCAGCCGAAACTGGCAATAGCCTCAATGAATTTGTGAGTTATAGGTACCAAGCGATTGACTGAATTAAAACTTTTTTTTGTTTTTCGAAGATCTTAAATTATAAGTATTTTATCTTTTGAACGGAGAGACGTAATTTCTTTACCCAACAGATAAGCGATTAAAACCATTTAAGAAAGTGGAGCGAGATTATTTTTAATTAATTGCAATGCATATACTCACTTTACGCACTTAAGAGTATATAGTTTCAGTTTCATCATTGCAAGACTTACTTATGTATGCACATACATATATATTTAAATATTTAATAGTACTTCTTTATTGCCTTTTAAGAGCTTGGCATTAACAATTCATGCTTTCAAATAAGAAGGTAATAAATTTGTAGAAAAGTGAATGAAAAGCACAAATTCGCCATTATGAGCCAACAAGCACAATAAAATGTCCTTATCATTTGCGGCGAAAAGCGAGATATACCTACTGTTTACCAACCAAGCGCGTTCGCTTACAATGACTATTTAAATGGTCCAGCGTTGGAAAGACATTCCAGCTAATGCGAAAATTTATTGTTTGAAAAACAAGTTAATAATTCATGATTTAGTACCAGCACAGCAAGCAGAAGTGAATATAGGGAATGCTGGCGAGTTTAATGGTAATTCAGGAAGGACAATGCGAACTCGAGCACTGCAATGTTAAAAAGAGATCAACTTACACACATCCATATAGTATACACATGAATACGACAGGTCTTCGTAGATATACATACATATACTTTGCATAGTCTCTTTGGGTTGGGGTTAGAGCGGAAAGGCGGTTGACATCATATGCATGGTGTGATAAAAATAGTTCAGGGTTCAATATTTCTTTTAATTCGTCCAATACCTCTAACTAAGTGTGTCAGAAAAATCCAAGCAAGTTACATCCAGTTTAAGCATTACATCTTTAGATTCGTACTATAACCATTTGGAATTATCCATATATAGACAGATATAAATATGTATGTACGGAATACAGTCGTGGAAAACGTTTAAAATTTGTACTAATTAGTCATTTCTGATCTATATCTCTTTAATAACACATTTTAACAATGCAAAATTCCATCGCCTTCGTAAAAAATAAGAATTCCGGACCAGATATCAGTTATTAACGCCATTATGAGTGGTATCTAATATTTCTAACAATTAAAATCAAGTGGCCTTCCTTCATAATTTTTATTAGAAGTTATCGAACACTGCATTTACATAGATATAAATACATACGTACATAGGTTACGGAAGAATTAATTGAACGATTTAACAATTTGCGCAAGCATTTTTTGAAATTTGATATTTTTCTGGTGAGTGTTAAGATACAAAATATATTTCAACCATAACAGTAATATCTGAAAAATAGTGTTACTAACAACCAACAGTATTTTTTACAGTGTTTCGGTCAACCTGTTGCTTTTCGAACCTGCTTCCTCCTTTTTGTCATTATTTGACAATTACCATTGTGATACGAAAATAAAACCGAAAGTTGTAATGTCCACAAAACTGGCTAACGTGCGGTATGCAATAATAGGGGAAAGATGCCATCGAACACTTCCCGAGAAGCCACAGCTGCCAGCGGTATGAAGCAATCCCCGAAAACACCAGTTCACTGGTTAAATGTTGCTTCTGCTTATAGGAGAGGTGAGTGTGGAAAGAAAAACAAAACTAAAAATAACCGTGCACATAAATTTGAATGCAGTGGTGTGATTTACGCGTAGCAACGTTGGACGGCAGTGTGAGGTGGCAAGTGTTGCCAACGCTCAGTGGAGCAGGCTTTCTCTACGCCATTGGCCAAATAATTTTAAAAGTGTGCATGCGCGCTTCGCGCTCCAGCCGACGGTATGAGCAGGTGGCGTCAAAACGCTTTTTTATGGAGTGGATTCCCATAGACTGCAAAGTAAAATAACGTACAAACATTCACAGAACTCCACTAACCACAGACAAGCACAGGCAAACACCAGCGCAGCTGCATAACAAAACACTCACATACTTGTGTATGCTTATGCAAGGGGAGTGTGTAAGGGTGGTGGTTGCCATTTTCAATTGTGTGCTTATTTCCTTTTATTTTATTGCGCTCCTTCGTTTGCTCCGTGTGGGGATTTATTTTCATTTTTTTTCCTTTATTTTCATACATACAGATATATTTGGGCGATTGGTGCATGGGGATGAAAGGTAAGCAACTCTCCGGTAATCTTGGAGACTTCTGTGGCACATGCGCTGTTTTACTTTCGTTTTTGGCGCCAAACGGATATTTAACCGTCATAATAGTTTGAGGCACTTATTGTTGATCCATATTGCTCTGAATAAATGTTTTACTGAAGAAGTGTTGTGTACACAGTTTTGGTCTTGGATTCCAAATAAGCACTCAAATTTGGGCAAAACGATTCTGCTTTTCGACCCATATATGCTGTAAAGTGTACCGGTAATTGAAAATATTTATGTTATAAACATTTATAAGAACTGTTGACCAGATCTACCCATTCTTGGCATAAGTTGTAAACTCGATTTCGATTTCGAATTTTTGGGCGTAAGAATAAATACCTCGAGGACAATATTTGTGCAAGGTTGTTTAATTGATAGAGCAGATCCCTAGATTAGGAGTTCACGTAAAAGTGAGCAGTGTCACGCCCATTTTCCGATTTTTACGCCAGATCCCTGGCTCTTCCTTGCCAGCCTGTTGTGTAATTTACAGCTTGTGGCTCTTTATTCAGTGAGTTATCGCTCTTTTAGTAATTTTATATGTAGACCAATTCAGTACTGAGCTTCATGTCTCTAAATTTGGCATTTCAAATTAGTGACAATTTTCGTAACTTGAGAAGATTTTCATTTCAGTACGTGTCAGTCACAAAACTCTTCAATTAAAAACGAACAGATCTTATTAGCTGGTACAGAAGATATTTAGAGACGTTTACAAATCGGAATGAAATTAAACATGTTAAATAATAAATAAATATGTTGACTTTCAGTCAGAATAGTTATGAATTTTTTATTATTTTTTTTAATTTTTTATAACTTTTACGTTATTGAGTTGCTTACAAATTATAAAAACTTACAATCGATTGATATCTATGATGATCTCTGTAAGTGAAGTGTCAATGTTCAAAATGGAAAAGAATAATTATGATCAGTTTTGGGACCTGCTCTCTATCAGTCGACAAATTTTAGACTAAAGTAATTGCTCACAAATTGAGACTTCACTTTAAAAAGTCTCAAATAGTAACTAGAGATTGCTTATACTGACATCTGAAAATGCTAGCCTAACTCAACCCCTTAAGTTTCACTTAAATATCAATTCATTTGGGTTATAGCTTCTTTTAAAAATGAATTCTACGAAACATGGCAGTGTATTGAATTAGATAGTAGCACAGTAGAGTTTTACTAATGCACAAGAACTTGCCTGGACATATAACCGTTTTTATTTATATAACATCATCAAATTGTACATACATATTTACCTGTGGCTTATTGAAGATTGTTTACAAAAAGATAGTAATTTCTAAATGGAATAACACATTACTATATCACGACAAAGAAACTGGACTATTGACATTATTCAAATATTTACACTCGACGAAGGTGATAAAGACATAGAACATTGTTAAATCTAAATGAAAGGAGGACACAAATGTAAAAGGACAAATTGTGGCAGCCGTCAACTATGCCAGAACGCGTTTTCACCATCAAAATAACTATATATAACAACAACACTTGTGGCAATGATAAAAATATAAAATGCATTTCCAACTGCACGTGGGAGCGTGTGCGAGTTTTGATTATTCTATACAAACGATCGCAAACAAATCGAAGCTGGTTCACGATTTCCTGTAGATTTTACACATCGAACACTTGCACGGACGCAATGTCGCCAACTCTACACAGCACACAGCACACAGCACATTCGCCACCAAGCGCACCCTGAGCCGCCCACATAAGCACTCAACACACACCACTACAGATGTTCAATGGAGATTTGCGCTCCTTTTACCAACAATTGTGGGTTTTGTTTTTGTTGTGTTGTGGTTTGAGGTTGTTGGGTGGTTATGGTTCAGCGTTTTTCTGCTGTGCATTATTCCACTAACGTTGTTTGTTTGATAACGTTCTATTCGTCTGTTGTTTTTTTCGAGCAGTCGGTCGCGCGCATTTCTCACTTTTTGCCAGTTTGTTGCTCATTTCGTGCCTTTTACTGGCGGGCTACGCATTATTGGAGCGCATGGTCGCGAATTTAAAATATTATAAATAAAACGATTGAGTGTTGCGTACTGTGATTGAATACCTTTCGGAAAATCGTATTCGTAATACGTACATGTGCGCGTGTGTGCGAGTGTGCGAGTGCTTGTGTACAAGGAAAGGTGTGTGCAACAATGCCCGCCATTTGTATTATCTAAAAACACTTGTCAATTGACGTGCAACGTGATCGGATGCATTACGATAGCCGTCCAAAACGTTTTACGCAAAACTCTTCCGATTTGTATTCTTTCGAAACGCTAATGTGACAGTTTACAAGAAGGCTTTCAATTCGAGTATTCGGAGATTTACGCACATACAAATGTAATTGTGTACAAATATCAATACCAATAACAACAATAAAGTGCAATTTTTGTTTTAATATATTAAAAAGACTATTTTTAAGCAGTGAATTTTAAAATTGTATTGATAAATTTATTAAAAAGTATAAAAGTGCAATATTGAAGCATATTTTCGACAATTCCTTCAAAGGACTTCAAATTGAGTAAGGTGAGAATATTTAAAAAAATATTTTGATAAAGGAGATCACGAAAATTTGTATAGCCGAAAAATGTATTGCTGATCCCTACAACAATTAAGGACTATTTCTGGAGAGCGAAATTTATTCCTTCACAAATTTCAACTTCTGTGCGCTATGTTACTTGGGAAACGAAATTCAAATAAAACAAGAAAAAGACGTTAACTTCGGTTGCACAGAAGCTAATATACCCTTCAGAGCTGCATTTCTTTGAGTAAATATGTGTCCAGTTCGTATGAAAGCTATATGCTATAGTAATCCGATCTTAACAAATTTTTCGGGGGTTATGTTATTACCTTAAGCAGTAATCCATGTTAAATAAATGCATCCTTGATTCCGATCGTTTAGTTTGTATAGCAGCTATATGCTATAGTGAGCCGGTCTGACGAATTTCTTCCGATATTACATTATTTCTATGAAAAACAACTCATACCAAATTTCGTCAAGATATATCGTCAAATGAGGAAGTTTCCCATACAAGAACTTGATTCCGATCGTTCGGTTTGTATGGCAGCTACATGTTATACTGGTCCGATATCGGCAGTTCCGACAAATGAGCAGTTTCTTGAAGAGAAAATGACGTCTGCAGAATTTCAAACCGATATCTTGAAAACTGAGGAACTGGTTCGTATATATACAGACAGACAGACAGACGAACATGGCTAAATCGACTCAGCTCAACATACTGATCATTTGTATATATACTTTATAGGGTTCCGACGCTTCCTTCTGGGTATTACAAACTTCGTAACAAACTTAATATACCCTGTTCAGGGTATAATTATACCGGATTTCCGAGCATTGAAATAAAAAAACTTATAACGAAAAGGACATGCAGTCGACAAATCTTAAAATTAGCATTATATTATAACTGATATTAATTATGATAACTTTTAATCTGAATCTCTTTAACCAATGCTAACCTTATCGATTTGTGTTTGGTTATCATTCTATTCATTTTGTTAGTTTATGACAGGAATAGCGAAAGCTCAAAATGTGATGTTCAACATAAATCAAATGCTTAAAAAATACATATATGTATGTATATATAAAGTGCTCAAGAACAACGAAATAAAGGAAATGTTTAAAACTATTTGCTTTGCATTAAACATAATTATTGCAATATGCTTGATTCAATTATTTGACACATAATAAGCCTGTACATCTTTCAAACAACTAAAATAAGCATATGTGACTATATTCCCCTGAGCTCAGTTAGCTAATGCATAACTGTTTTAAATTGGTATATGAATCTGCAAAGTCCGGCGCTGACTCGCGTGTTGCATAGTTCATTTGTATTGGGTTGTCAAATATCTTTCTTCCGCTTTTTTGCTCTTTATTCAATGCTTTATAAAAAGTGTTACAGCGATCGGCTTTACTTCAAATATGCGCCGTTTCGTTCGATATTCTGTTTCTATCTAGACGGCAACTTCATAATGCCCCCCTCGTCGAAGCCCCCTCCTTATTTGCGAAAAACTCGGACAGCCACTTCTTCCAAGCCTCTTTTGAGTTCAACTTTACACCAACAAGAGCGTTCGCCATGGACAGGAACAGGTGGTAATCACTTGGCGCTAGGGAGATATTTGACAACTTAATATATGCATATATTGTCTGCTTACAAATTACTATGAATGTGTTAGAATATACCAAGTTGGTGACTGCAGTTTCCTAATCTATCGGGAAGTAGGTAATACCCGTATTTCCTTACGTGATGTTTCTTTATTTTACATTCATTAAAAAAAAAAAATAAAAATAAAATTATATTCGAACTTAATCCTTTTCGGTAAAAAGAAACTGCAACGAAGAAGAAATATAGCAGGACCGTACATTGACAAAGTACACGCCTAAAATCTATAAGCGCTGATAGAAATCAGCTTTGCGCTCGGCTCGGCTTTGAGCGTCCACTCTGTAGGCACCCTAAGACCCTAAAAAAAGTGAGGAAGCGTTTAATTCGGGTAAAATCAAATATTTTATTTATTTGCATTGTTGCATTTAAAAAAATGTTGGGAAAGGGTTCAACACTCATTGCTCGACGACATCCTGATTGGATGTAATGTAAATGTATATCTTATTAACTTATATTATAATAATAGCAATAATACAGATCGATTACCCTCTTCCCGAACAACCGACGCGAGGATCGCAATCCGCGAACGAGCGGAATTAGCCGAGTCATAAAAGGCAAGAGAGTTTTAAGCGTTGCGATCTTAAGCTGCTTAGCTACAGAACCAAAAATTTCAACAGCCAAAATTAAAAAATAGATTAAAGTTTATAATTTTTAAATGTTACTTGCTAGGGCCATAGTTTCGCTTAGTTTTATCACAACGTTTTAATTTCCGTCAGCGAAAATTATATTAAAATCATACTTAAATGAGATATATGGGATATAAACTCAACCGAAGAGACTAAATTTAATATATTGATTTGATGTGAAAAACGTCAACCAGATGGTCGGCATTGATTATATTAAGAATATGAGAATTATATGAAGACCTAGAGCAATTCGTTTCACGAGTAATTTACACGAGTATGTGGCATATAGGAATTGACTAGTTCACATATTTTAAATTATAGTATTTCCAGAATGTGTTCTCTACTTTCCAAAATTTATATCCCAAAAACTCCACTAAATTCGCCTGAGTGTTTTTATTAAAATAGTAAGTCAGTTAGAATAAAGTCATATATCCAATTATTTATAATAATACTTTTTTTAATGTAAATAATCAAATATTAATGAAATAGTAATAAATTGAACATTAAAAATGAAAAAATATAAATCATTAACAACAAGTTTTGCTATTTTGTGCAATATATCACTTCAAGTATATAAGAAATTTTAACATGGTTGAGAGGCTGAACGCGATCCACCATTCCGTTGCCACGTGGGTCAAACCATCATTATGTTTAGCAACATCTCAATTGGAAGTCAATTAGGTCACTTATTTTTCACCAATGGAAATAGATACAGTGACAAATGACAGTAAGAGTTCGAGGCATTTTCGAAGCACTTACAGCCACCTGCGTCTAAATCATTATAAACTCATTTCATAGTAAAAATCTGCTGAGTTAGAAAAAATTTACCATTGCTTACTAATCATTGACTCCGCGTTATTTTTGTTTAGATTGTTGATGTGACTTGATATTGGTTTGATATCAGGTTTTACCTGAGAGGTAGCACTTTTGGATGTAAATCGGCAATTAGCTTTAATCTGCTCTGATAAACAACAAAGAAAATTCCAATATTTTCCTTTAGCCGCCGATAAGTTTCTAAGCGAGTTTATGTGCCTTATCGCTGACAATACATTGAAGTTGTGTACTTCAGAATGTTTTTATAATTAAACTCAATCAGCTCCGTATCCACAAATTTCTCTAAATATCAAGTCGATGTAATAAATGTTTGTATCAAAAAAATAGATTTTCAAAGAGTTAAGTAAGTTTAATGTTATCACTTGTTAAAAAAATAAAAATATGTCAATTTGCTTCGGTACTCTGTTACTATTTGTAGAATTTTCAGTTCAGAAAATTAATATTCAAAGTAAAGAAAGCCCCTGAAAATACAAATAGAGATATAAAAACCCTAAAAAATTCCGTCTCTTTTAAATACAAAATTTAAGTGAAAACACCCCAAATTGGTAACACTGTTTCCAAATTTATAAGTTCTGTTAATTTTGCTAAAATATCTTACATATAACTATTGTTGTTGTTATAACGATTAGACATACCTTGCGGGAAGGCAAGCAATAAATTAACTGTCATCGAAATCCGTTAATGGTGGGCAAAGAAACCTGAGCTATTCTCGACAGGTTCGGGCCATTGGGAGAGGAGTCTTAAGTGAGTTTGTGAAAGCAATGCGTACTTAGTGCTTAGTGCCATGTGGAAACACATGCATGCAAGATATAAAAAAATAAGAGCTTAACCCTTTCCGATATCCAGAACTAAATTGCGCACTTGCTAAGGGAATTTAACTCATATTGATCGACTAAAGAATTTAAAATTTTATATTAGATATATGGAAGATATGTATAATATTGAGCCGTTTTTATCTATTTTTGGCATTACCATATATTATGTATTAACAGAAAAAGATACTCATAAAAGTATCTCAAATATCGTCAACAATATACAAGGAGTAGAGTCAACAAGGTATAATATTTGAAAATGCTGGTATTAGTTATATGGGGACTATGTCAAGCTTTTACTCGATTTTATCTACATTATACTATTATTGAGTAAATGCGCTCTCAAAATTTCATTAAGATAATCCACATATTGATCGATATATTCGGTATACAGTCATACGGAAGTATTGGCTCGATTAACCCCATTTTTGATATACAGGCATTCTGTAAGGATAAAGGATTCTAGCCGAATTTTAATAATATATCTCACAGATTGTCAGATATATATATATTATAAATATAGCATATTCTTCAATTGACATCAAATTTAATTTTTTTTATATTTCAGGTGTAGCAGAAAGCCATACGTAACATATTTCAAGAAGAACTCAAAATTCTTAAAAAACTTGTCTAAACCTGAACAATTTGCAAAACAAGGTGTATAAATAGGAAAAGTTAATACCAGTTTTAAAGTGGCCCTCAAGTTAAGGATCAAAAATGACGAGTATGTCCACAATTCTTCAACAGCAGCAACAAAAACAACCCGCAGACTACCGGTCGCGTTTGCACAATGGCGATGGTGGTCGCAGCAGTCGCAGTAGTAGTGAAATTAGTAGTGGCGGAGAGTCGCCGCCACAACTAACTGGATCGGACGCGCTTAACATGACGATGGCGGCTACAACCGCAGCAATGACGATGCCGCACAAGCCTCATCATCAACACAACCAACAACAACACCACAATCATCAGCAACATACAACTATAGCTGCGAACTCCTCATTATCAACCGCCAACGCTGCGTTCAACTCGCAACAACATTCAAATCAGCAACACCAGCACCCACATCAGTCGCACCATCACAATCATCACCAGCAACAAAACGACCATATTAAGCGGCCAATGAATGCGTTCATGGTCTGGTCACGCGGACAGCGACGCAAAATGGCGCAGGACAATCCAAAAATGCATAATTCAGAGATTTCCAAACGTTTGGGTGCCGAGTGGAAATTACTTACCGAGGGACAAAAGCGACCATTCATCGATGAAGCAAAGCGTTTACGGTAAGCTACTTATTCACACACACTTGCAATTGTCTGTTTGGATGTGCATTGGCACACATACCATAAATCTCTGGGCACATATGTGGGCAGATCGACGATGGCGTTGTTGATGAAGAGCCGATGCGAATTGAGATTTTAAAAGGGAACTGTCATGCCCTGATTGAGCAGTTAACGGAGAATTCGCATTAACAACGACAGTTATTGTAATAAACCCTTATGTATATGAATACACACTGGCATAATATTCACCATATTTATCTTCTGTATACATATATCTGTTTTATGTAATGAACTTAGAATAGTTGACATTACTGTTGCTCCTTATCGCTACTAATACGAGTTTTATTTATTTAGCAATTTGCGATTTTCTCACTCACAGAAACTTTTATTCTACTCTGGTACACTTACTTGATAAACAATTTAATTTTTTAATCGAACGACCTAAATCAGTGTATCCTAACTTTCAAAAAGTATATACTCAAATCGAAGTTGACGGCTCATCACAAGGTAGTTCCACACTTTTCGATAAACGAATTTTCAGCGTTAATTTCCAATTACTTGTACATTGTTTGTGTTGTTTGTGTGTGTATATATTTGTATATGAATGCAGAGCCCTCAGGTTCTGCCACCTTCGCTAGCAATAAGGTTTTTGAGGTAGTAGTTATCAGTTATAGAAGGCAACAAGAATTGTAAATTGGTGTCTAAACGTCTAGTAAACTACTAGTAGTCACCTTGTCATAACAAAATTATCCGAACAACCAAAAAAAGTCAATTGGGAAATGTTTGCCTTAAACTATTGAAATAATAAAAAAAAATATTTGTTGGGTTTTAACTTAAATTTGTGCAAACACTTCAAATTCTAATATCTGTCGCCACTGGCGGATTCCCTACTATGCCCTACCGTGAGTTCCGATATAAATGTAATTCCACAATATTGAGTAGGTTTCCCAAACACTTGTACGTGCAGTATTTAAATATGATTGAAAAAGATAGTAAAATTTGAAAGAGCTCTCGAGCTGGATCACCCGCAGATCTTATCGAGTGACCTTTTAATTCATTCGCTCATAGTTGGAACCTGAAGAGTACCGTGCGTACAAACATACAATACGGTATAACTGACGCAACTGTCCATTTCAACTGTCATTACCCCAATCTCAATATTATAATTAATTATGTATATTTTGTTTATTAATAATATTTGTACGCGATTGTCAGTTGTCATAAAGTGCTGACGTGAAACCAAGCCTTTCGTTGAACATATGGATATCTGTTCCACTCGCTGGACTATCGGAAGCGTCGATCAGCTACCTATTTACACATGTAGACACATATGTACATATGTAAATAAAATCACCTTAAAGACGCTTCAGTATTCGGTTGGTGAATATGAATGACACAAATTTTTGACATTATCATTTCGGTCCGTTTCGTTTGCATATGATAAAATCGTGTTAACTAAATTTTCATTATTTATCTATTCTTTTTGAAAGAGCTCCTGTCTTCATATGTGATGTATGAATGTGTGGTTGGACAGCAAGTTTAATTAAATTATAAAATGCAAATTGTCGCAATTGCGCCATCAGTTTTTGACTCTAGTAGTAACGCAAGTATAATAAATTGATTCATTGCGATTATAAGAAAGCAATCAGTTAAATTTTATAATCAAAGAGTTTAATAAAATGGATGTATGAATATATTATATGAAGTATGTGTATAAATTCTGACTTATTTGTTCGAGCGCTTCATTTATGTTCTTTCCGAGCTGGTAAAAATGGTAAATGCTTCACTATGCGCTTTGTTAGCCGCGGCAATGATGTATTACAGCTGTTGCATGGACATTCCACATGCAAGTAAACTATTAAATTTTTATCGGATTGGATTGCTACAATGACAGCCCTTTACAATTAATTTAGCCCTTTACAATTAATTTACTGCTATTTCATCTTAGCTGCACGCCTCTTAGAATGATGTAATGGAAATCAAGTACACACAGGATGAGCAAACCTGGAAAATAATACCATAGGATCAGTTTTTAATTCCAAACCAACCACATAACTTAAAACTTCAATTAATACATACATAACACGACTCTACAAAAAAAATTTCGTTCCTTACCCTAAAGTTTATTTTATGATTTTCGGATTAATTATAAACAGTTAAACAGAAACGATAAGAAAATACTTTTGTAAAAGTTATAGTAATGATACTAATAATAGATAGTACCTATGAACATAAAATAAAAAGTTAAAGTGTGATCTTTTAAATTATTTTTTACTTTTTGTCAGTTATTTTGATGGTAATGTTTTTTAAGCGATTTCATTTTCAATTAAAAATTAAAACCACATATTTTAAAAAATATCCTTAAAGCGGTTTCCTAAATAAAACAGCAAACTTTTTATTATTATTTTTATTTATTTATTTAAAAGAGAACTAATWATAAATAATTAATCCACTTGTAAGAATCAGCACTGGCTACCATAGCCTTCGGCTCTTAATACTAAGGTTATGGTGAAAAGAAAATATTTAGTAAGGTTACTTAGTTGTATGTGGTGTTATATGTCTTTGATGTTACACAGTTTAAGAAATTTATTAATGGCACTGATGTTATCGCTGTTTGTTGCTTTGAGAAGGTCGGAAGGTCTCTTATTGCCAAAGGTTGATTTCCCTAATAAATGCAGTGCAGGGCATTCATCGATGAGGTGACTGACTGATTGGGTGGGAGCGTGGCAATGGTGACAGCTTGGTTGATCGGTACCGTTAAGAATATGGCTGTGAGTTCTTGTAGTGTTGCCTATTCTAAGACGAGTGAACGTCTTGAACACCAGTTGAGTTTTGATCTCTGTAGTGATGTTGGTAGCTAGTTCAATCTCGGAGATGTATATGATGGTAGTATTTTTTATATGTTCTTTGATGTCTTTTAGCGAGCGTATTGTGTGAAAGATTAAAGCCCACCGGCAACAAACTCTTTGGACTTTATTAGTCTGGCTTTAGACCTGGAAAATTAACAACCTACCAGATATTCACCATACGCCATCTCCCGTGAAAAAAGAATTGACACACACGACCTATTCAAAGCTGCTTTTGGCAGCACGAAAAGGAGCCGCCTTTATGCCGCGATGTCTGAATTTGGAATACCCCGCGACTGTGTAAACTAACATCGAGCAACACTAAAGGCTCCATCATGATCGGGAGTCGTTCAATACCAAACGAGGTTTCAGACAAGACGCCTCTCTATCGTCTGACTTTCTCAACCTTCTCCTGGAGAAAATAATTCGAGCTGCAGAAACAGAGAAGGTATCATCTTCTATAAGAGTTGCTGGGTACGCCGATGATATTGATAACATTGGCTTCAACAACCGCGCCGTTAGTTCTGCTTTCCCCAGAATGAAGCGACTGGGTCTGGTTGTGAACGAGAGAAAGACGAAATATCTTCTGTCTCGAAATTCAACGCAGAATATCTCTTGCCAACATGTGCTACTTTGGACTAAGTATGCAATTGAGAAGTAAAGTCCTCTATCTTGACAAACAAAAACAAAACTACACAAGGCGCTCATTATACCCGTCCTGCTATGTGGTGAAGAGGCATGGACGATGAAAACAACTGATGAGTCGACGCTGCGAATTTTCGAGAGAACAGTTCTGCGAATGATTTATGGTCCTTGAGAATTGGCTGCGGCGAATATCGCTTTCGATGGAACTATGAGCTGTATGAGATATACGACGCCATTGACATAGCTCAGCGAATGAAAAGACAGAGGCTATGCTCCAGCTCTGAAAGTATTCGACGCAGTACTCGCCGGAGGAAGTAGAGGAAGAGGAAGACCTCCACTCCGTTGGATAGATCAATTAGAGAGTGACCTAAAAAGAAGAAACGACTGGAGCGCTGTTGTTAACTCGGCTATAATCGCGTAAGCGGTGTCTGCGCCAGTAGAGAATAAGATTTTTTTGCAAATCTCGTTACTTCCTCTGTACTTGAGTTATTACACTCATATTATGGGGAAAATAAACAGTAGCATCAATAATAATAATGACAAAATTATCAATAATAATATCAATAAAGAAAGAACTAAAGATAAAAATATAAAATTTTTCATAATCTCGGCATCCGTATGCACAGTGAAGGAAATTAGTTCTTTGTTTGGTGTGTTGTGCGCAGAGAGGAACCGATTGTTTGAGTGATGTGTGAAAATGTTAACATCTGTCCGAAATCTATGTACATATATCTATAATATCTGAGTATGTACACTTATCCAATCCTAGAAATATGTATGCTTATTATACGTTTGTATGTATACTTGTGCATATATTCAATCAAAGGAATGAAAGAAGCTGTTGAATGTTCTCGTATAAGACCTTTTAACATTTACGGCGATCTCCACCAAAATATCGATATTAGAAATCAATGTAGTCACACTCTTAAAACGTCATAATCTACTTACATATATTAGGTTTTTCAATATGAGCGCTACAAAAGTTTTTTTTTTTTTTTATAAAACAAAAACGGTTTGGGATATCAATGACATTCTTTATTCCAGTGGAAAAACATTCGATGCCATTATGTATGGAACCCGATTTCTTTAACGTGGACACCACGGGCACACTTGTAGAAGTCCATGCGCTGAACCCAATTTTCGACGATACTCACGTTCGATATTCGGTTGAGGTCCGTACTTTACGTAGCCCCACAGCAAATAGTCTAACAGCGTCAAAGGCGGCCAATTGACTGGCCCATTTCGTGAGATAACACGTTCACCAAACTTGGTTTTCAATAAATCGATTGAGACATTCGCTGTGTGTCTAGTGGCGCTGTCCTGCTGGATCCATATGTTTACCAAGCCCATGTCACCCAATTCGGGCCAAAAATATTCGGTTATCATTGAGTGGAAGCGATTTCCATTCACAGTAACGTGGAGGTATTGATCATCACAGAAGAGGTACGACCCAATGACGCCGCCGGCCCATATTTTGCTTATTGACAAGGTCATTCATGATTTTTCAATGTGGATTCAAATTTGTCTACTAGACACCCCGTTGTTGAATCTGACAGGACGATTATGACGTCCATAAATTTTACGTAGTTCTCTTAAAGTTGTTGCAAATGGCTCCGAATTCCGGTAGCAAATTTTAGTAATTTCGACTCTTTGTTGGATCGTATATCTTACCATGATGAAATGGCAAACCTCACGGATGTTTGCTTTTTTTGGTCCGTCGAAATTGGTTGAAAATTTAGTGAAAAACTAACGAAGAATCATTGCAGTGTGCAACGGTGCATTATTGTGGTCAAGAGTTGTTGGATAATGCCCATAATTCCGACCTCCTTTTATGAATAGCTTCGCACAAACGACACATCAAATAGTATTCCGTGTTGACAGTTTTGCGGGTCGGAAGGAATTCGGAGCTCACCACACCTCGATAATCGAGAAAAGCGCCAATATAACCTTGATTTTTGACCTGCTTTGACGTGGTATTCCACCTTCGTTTTACCTTTTCCATGATATTCGGTCGATTTGTCGTCTGTTTCTGGGCCGTTAGCATGGATACAAGACACATCGTCATAATACGTCCTAGTCCTAACTCTAGCAGTTGAAAAACATTGCTTTCGAAAAAATTTAGTGATTTTGGAGGCAATCGGGCCTTCACTTTTCTTATACCCAAATGATGTTTCAAAATGAGTTTCACTGATCCTTCTGATATTCCAACGAAGCCAGTAAGATCTGTGACTGTTAATCGTCGATTCCCAAACACCAATTCCCTTATTTTATTGACATGTTGATCATCAGTTGATCTTGAGGGCCGCCCTGGTTCATCGCCAACGTGTTCTCGATCCTCTTTGAATAATTTGTACAAATCAAAAACGATTGCTAATATTCGAGTTATTCTCAAATGCATTTTGAACACATAGTTATGATTTCAAATATACTATTTTTATTTAAGATTTTCTTTCTTACCACAAATGTTTTCCTATTTATACCACGAAGTTGTCAATATTCGAATACCAATGACGAGAAAAGGAATTAGTAGTAGCAAAGAAGTTAGATTTTAAAACAGTAGTTTTTTATTTTTTTTTAGAATTTCTTCCTTGTATATGTTCTCATAGTATTATACAATACTAACTTTAGATGATGAGCGAATCGTGAGTAAGAAGTAAGAACCTTCGCTCAAAATTCAATTTCCTGTATTTCTTATCTGTTGTCATATATTTTACCAGCTGTGAATACTTGTTTAGGTATATTATATTCTTTACGTTAAGTGTAATAAATTAAAATAAAGCAGTATTAGCGACTCCAGTGAGCCATCGGGGAACATCTAAATATATAAAAATTTGAATGTAAGTGGATTTGAAGCCATAGGTAGAACAAAACTTAAGATTGGTAATTAAATTCAAAAATTCAAAATTGCGCACAAAAAACTTAGGTTTTTGGTTTCATGTTGCACCCGCTTGTTTATTTCTGCACATACGCATGCCTGAGGCGACCAGATTCCACAGGAACACATGACGATCGAATCAAAAATATATGTGTGTATAATAAATAATAAATAAATTAATGTACTTCAGTTCAAAGGCACAGTCGCTCGACAATCAATATCCAAACTTAAAAGGTCGACCATTGCCGATCGGCCAACCACGCTCCCTAGGACTCTTTCAGGCGAGATTATACGCGTACCCGGCGGGACCGATAAAGCCAGTGTAAATATAATATAACATTTCATTCGCAAACAAGGAAACACATTGTTTGATTGCTGTTGCTGGCATTGTTGCCATTGTGAGACCGAAAGGTGTTGTGTGCTTAATACGACCGAGCACGATACCTGAAGTGTTATCGATGAACAGATAAGCAAATCAGCTTGAGAAAACAATAAAACGTCTAAGATTCCCTTGAGTACAATGATTTCGTATGTGTTGTGTTTTCAAATGCATAAAACTGTGTAGAAAAGCTGATGGTTGAGTGCGTGTGCACAGCTCGGTAACTCTTGTGTTCACTCGGATATAAAACTCAATACACCATTAATATAAAGCTACTAATTGCAGACAGTTCATTAAATAATTAACACCAAAAATACTTCCTAAAATCAACCCTATTATCCACCAATAGATAAATAAGTCAAATTTAAGAACGAAGCTCGGCCCAAAATCCGCCAAGTTGTGCGCCGAAAGTAACCCATCTTACGCGTTATTATTTTTATGTGTGATTATGTGAAAATACGACACTCTGTACATATTTCGTTATGTTACCTAAGTAAATACCCATATGCCATATTGATTAAAGAAGAAGTGATATGAAAAGAGAGGGTATCAAGGAATTATCGGGCAAGAAAGGCAGTAATTGTTTGAATTGTAATTGGTGCTATTATCAATTGACAAATGAATGAAGGGAGAATAAAGCGCGCTCAGAGCCGCACCAACAATGGTTGATTGTCGGTCATCCCAACAATGAAATACTTTTGATTTTTATTAACAACCACGCATTCATATACAAGCGCATGTATATATATACTACGCATGTTAGCAGATATGAGTACTTAACTGTTTGGGACTTTGATAAAAAATATATTTAACAACTAGAAGATATGACATAGTCAATGCATTTTCCTGATAAAAACTTTCAATTTCTTTGGTGTTTGCGTTGCAACCCTTTTATTACGCCTACAACTGCAACAATTTATGAAACTATATTCCCATATGTATGCATGTGTCTGTATGCTTATTATTTCCATTCACATCAAAGTGCCGCCAATAAACGTTTTTTCCAACCACTTGGCCTCTAATCGCATATATCAAATTTGAATACATATTTCCTCTCTTGCAGAGCGTTACACATGAAGGAGCATCCCGACTACAAATACCGGCCGCGTCGCAAGCCGAAGACACTCAATAAGCCGCCTGTGTCTAGCTCCGGCGTGAATGGCTCACAAAAGGAGTCGCCACATAGCCATCTGGGCACATCAGCCGCGGCTGCAGCGGCAGTCGTTGTTGCCCATCATCAACAACATTCGCCCACAAGTCATCATCATATTGTCAATGCGGCCAAGTATGGTTTTGGCGCAACGCCTCTAGAATTGACATTGAATATGCCGTCACGACATATACCGGGCGCTTTTCCGGCAGCGACAGCGCTAACCCACTACCCTCTGGATCCAACCATAGCACTCGATTTGCAGGCCCGTCTACAAGCCATGTACGCCGGTAGCCTATATCATCCATGGCGATACTTTGGTTGCGCACCGCTCATTAGCCCTGAGACACCGCCGTCACCGCCCAGCAGCAACGGTACGGGCAGCATCGCTTCATCATACGGTTGCGGCATCAAATCAGCCAAATCTTCACCCACGCTGGCACTGTCCGCGGGCACTCAAGCACCGCCCAATATTATTTGACCAACTCCTTTAAGATTTGGTGGGAGCTCCATGGGTAATACCGCCATTGCGGTGGTTGCTGAACCGGCTATGTAGACTATTATTTAAAATGTAAATGCTAGCGTATGCGTAAGTAATACTACTCATATTTTTACTGAGTATATGTAAGTATGTTTTAGCTGCTAAGACTTATTACTCCAAAGTGCTTACAAGTTGCAATTTAAAATTAAATACTTTAAATGTTGTTCATATGTAAATTGTATATGTAAATTTTATAAATTTGATTGCGAGAACCATAACGTTCTTAACTGATGAGATGATTTATTCAAATTTGGTCATATGACCTTATAGAAGTTATACATTTATTGCCAAATTTTTTATTTTCCTTCATTCATCGCATTTATGTCAAAAATCATATTTTGTTTAGCGAAAAATTTAATTGTAACCATATACTTAAGAAGCCTTAGTTGTAATAATAAACTTTTAGAAAAAGTAAAGATTTAAATAAATAAAACTGCGCTTATGTATGTATGTCATTTTTAAATCCGAACAGCTACTCGGTGGGAAAACTTTAGGACAGCTCAATTTGTAAAACATTACTGAATGTATGATTTTCAGGAACATTCTTACAGTTTATATTAGATATGAAAAAATTTGCGAGACTTTATTTGAATTGTTTCTACAGTCGATGTTTTTATTCATTTCTTCTAACGGTATTGGCAAAGTTGTTATGCACACTTTTCGATAAGCACCAAACTTGATTGAGTGTCTTTCTTGAAATTAGGTGGTTCATCAATTCTATATGTGTATATATAAGGAAGGGCTAAGTTTGGGGTAACTGAATACATACTCTTCCGACTTGCCAGCTTCAAAGTCGTGGGAATATCTTTGGTGTTGGCAAAAGTTTGTTTTAAAAAACTAGTAAATGGGTTAAAATAACATTTGTGTCTTATAAGCTAATATTATAGATCGTAGACGAAATTAGTTTTATAACTGTAAAATATAGTTATACATAGCCAACGAAAACTATATTCTAAACATCTTCAAATAGGATATGTCTGAGATAAATTCAATAGGAGAAGTTTAATATCGCCCACTTTTACAAAATAGATGGCCTTCCCTAAAGTAATTCATTGTTTTGAATAGCAGCCTTTCATCTTATTGTGGATATTAGTTATGGTACTTTTGTGGTTTATGGTTTTAGGTTAATGGCGTTTTATGGGCGTGACAAAGGTTCCATTCCGCCCATGCAATACCAACCCTCCTTTGGAGTCAACAGTCAAGTTCTTTCAGATTTCTCAATTTTTACTCAAGTATCGTTGGCACCGGCGGCCAGGATGGAAGTCACTCGGAATTCAACTCACCTCGTCAACCTGATCATTTATATATGTATAAACATATAATATATCTCGATTAGTAGCACTAAATTTAGATTTTTATATAGTCTATTAACATTCTATTTTATTTACAAATTGATTTAAAATTGACATCACATTACAGATCATAAGCATTGTGTGACTAAAGACAAGGAAAATAATAGAATAGAGATGCAAAGCATCTCGTTGACAGTAATTTCTCCACTCCTAATTGATTACGGCACTTGCTTTTGAATCACCATAACACGAGCTCGAACATATTTATTAAGCCTCAGCGCGACGAAATGTAGAATACGGCAACTGTCAAATCAACGTTGCCAATTGTACGCAGATAACAAATTAAGAAGGCGACGTAAATAAACATCCCCTAATAAAACTCAATAAAAGTTTTGCTACTACCCTTGAAGGCGGCACGGATTAAGTGTATGCCTGATGCATGTGTGTGTGTATGACTGTGTTGGGTGAATACAAATGAGTGCGGGGCCAACAAAAATGAAAAATCACAACATTGTTTGTTGATGCGTTGATTATTAGGTTAAACTGCAGCATAATACAGTCGAAAAAGGGGATAAACGAGCCAGCTGCGGGAAAAATGCTGCTCTTCATTGCATAAGCATAGGCGTTTATGCGTAGCAAATTGAATATAAACGCCCACTTATGTGCGCACCCATCTGTGGGATTATGTAGCGAACGAACATGTAACTGTTTATTCGCTTTTTCCGCGTTTCGCACCAAAATAATCGTTTTTTAGGGTTGAGGCATGAGACCATCTCAAGAGGAAATGCTTCAACAAGCAAACAAAAGCCAAAGTACTATTTATAAATAGCAATGATGCAAGTGGATTGAAACAATAGTGTCTTCGTTTTAGAAACTCTTTAACAAAGGGATGTGTTAACAATGGCCAAAGGATTACCTATGAAGTTATTAGGAATAGATAAAGGGTGTTTGAGCGCTGTCATATGTGTAAATAAGGTACATATTCATATTTGTATATACACATATCGAACGCTTTATGGTGAATGTCTTAATCGTAGCGAGTGAAAAATAAGACGTGTGAGTGATGAAAGTGGGAACCCTGTAATAAGTAAATAATTGTGGAAAAAGTAGTAAAAACTAAATTATATACGTTTGCATAATTTGAATAGAGGTGAAACACATATTTACCAGATGAGTATGAAAATATAAATTTGCTTCATTATCAATCAATCAATCGGTTGAAGAAAAACTTAAGGACATTCAAAAAAATTCATTTCGACTTCTTTATTAAACTTACTACGGATATACACAGTTTACTATAAGTTGGAGCTTAAATCCTAATATGTTAATAATAACGAAATATAATAAACAAATGTAGAGAAATGAAAATGTAATGTATCGAAATTAATCGAACATACAAGGTGCGTTCCAAAGTAAACAGGACTTTTTGAATCTAGCGCCTGGTGGCACCATCTATATGTCGACTGGTGCGTTAGAATTTGCTCACTTTAACGATTGTTCAGTGAATTTCACGACATTCCATCGATTTGAAGTGAAGTTATTGGGTTTTAAGTGTCAGTGTGTTTGTGTTATCGGTGCGAAAGTGAGCTTCAACCAAAGAGCCAACATTAAATTTTGTTTTAAAGTCGGTAAACCTTATGCCGAAATATTTCAATTGATGAAACATGTTTATGACGATGATTACCTATCCCGGAACAGAGTGTACGAGTGGTTTCAGCGTTTTCAGTGGTCGTGAGGACATAAATGACGATCAACATGTGGGCCAATCAAAATTCATCAAAAATCAGCCGAAATCATCCTTGAAATTCATGAAAATGGAATTGAACATCGCCAAAACATCGATTTATCGCATTTTAACTGAACATTTGGGCTTACGAAAGGAGTGTGCACGTTTTGTTCCGCACGAATTGACTGACGACCAAAAATTGCTCAGAATCACATTTTAACCGTTAACCACTCCCCGTATTCACCTGATATGGCACTGTGCGACTTCTTCCTTTTCGTTATGCAGACTAGAGGAAATTGAAAGGCTTGCACCGGCATACTGGCGGCCATACCGGCTGACGAGCTAAAACATTCGTTCGACAAACTTTTGGACTGTGCAAAAAGCTGTATTGAAGCAGAAGAATAGAATAAATTGATTTTGCCGAAAAATCATTTATTTTTTTTTTTTAAGTCCTGTTTACTTTGGAAAGCATCTTGTATGTTTCTTGCAGTAAGTACGTACCGTCCTACTGAAGCCTTGTAATTTCCAAATACTTATTAGCTGAAATCACATATTTACGAAAACATGATATGAAATAAAAAATGTAATTGATAAAATTTATTGAACCTTCAAAAAATGTATATCTTCAGTATATGGCAATTTGCTCAATAGCGCGGCAAAAAAAAAAAAAAAAAAAAAAAATCCCGCTGTATAAGTAGCTCAAAATGAATCTAAAAGTTATTAAAGTTGAAGGTTTTGCCTATACATTGACCAACGATTTTTGAAAAATATCAATATTAACAAAATGGTGTAGTTCTAAGATGAAGTGTCATTTTTTAGATATGACATGTGATTTTCTAGTGGCAAATTGACAATTTTCAACCAATCAAAACGATCGTAAGTCATTGCATACTAAATATATTCAAGAATACACAGTTTCAATTTGATCGATAGGTAAATTTCTCGGAGAATTATGATGCCAGCAATTTGGAAAATGTCGTTTCGAGAAAAACGCGTTTAAAGTTTCAACTATCCTATTTAAACCTGCGAGCGGTCGCTCCTTAGAACGCTGGCGCTCAAAAACTATTCAAGGTACGACCTTGCCAATTTTACTGGATATTTTTGAAAATACGAACTATACAAAAATGAAAAAATCGATTTTTTGAAACTGTCACACTGGTAAAACCCCTTCACGCAGAATACCCTTAGTCTGCAAGCTCACTTAATTTTGATCACAAGTGTTCATGAAATTAACTGCGATAGATTTCTTAAAAAAATATTTATTAAGGAATTTCACATGTTTCTTATTTCGTCTGAAGTAAAGTCGATACAATTAAATTCCGAATATAACATGATTCCAATGGCCTCCTCGACTTCTTTTGCAGGAACCAATTCGATGAACCTAATTTTGGAGTCCTTTTCCACTAAATAAAGTCATGAAAGCACGTTCAATATTGACTCCTCTCAAGAGAGTCTGGTTTATTACTAAAGATCAATGACTTCAAGTAACCCCGCAAGAAGTAGTTAATTTTTGTTAAATGACAATTTCTTGAATATATCATTCTCCTCCGACAGTAACGGAGGTTGTTCATACATCATAATTTGTGTATTTACATCGCTCCAGAATCGAGAGTTTTGATTATTTTCTGCTCCACTCAGAAAAAAGCGAGCCTCTTAAGACAATTGTTATCGTTTTCAAGTTGTTCCAAGGCAAAATCAACAAACTCACGACGTTTGCGGTAGTCTCATGGCTTCAGTTCTTGGGTGAGAGCAATTTTATACGATTGCAAGAACAAATCCTTTGTGGAAACCCGCGAGAACATCTTGGAATCGACAAATTACGGTCACCAGCAACACTAGACTGATTATGATTATGACGATGACGAAATTGTAAATATTACTGAATAGAATGGAAAAAATTGCACCATGAAAAACGATACTAAGAAATCTAATTATACCCGTTGGAAAACCCAGTAGTTAAAAGTCACTTTGAAAAATAGATATTAGTATATTCATCGTTTGGTACCGGGGGAAGACGTGGATCGATATAAGTCGTATTATGTAGCTACTTAATCACCGTTACAGTTTAAGTTCCTTAAAATATCGAGCGTGTTAGGGCGACTGGATGTAGTACAGAAACACTATTTAGAGAATGTATTTCGATGAAAAGAAAGATAATGGGACTCAAAATGGCGTTCTATGAAAGGAACTCGCAGCTGCATGTAGCTACAAAGCTTGTTAGATACAAATTTTTGCCTGAAAGTGGGATTATAGTCTGATTTTTCGACGGACAATAAAGAAAAATGCATTTATCGGATGTCAACCCTATTTAAATATATTTATCACGGCATTGTGAAGTATGAACGGTCTTTCATGTGCGTTAAGCCATTACGCATAGTTGACAACATGTTGTCGATCTATAATATATTTAATGGTCTTGACATAACGGTACAGTTATGATTGTAGAAAATGACGTGAATTAAAAATTAATCAAATAGTTTTTGGAGGCGATCATTGTTCAATTTAACTGAGACTCTCTAGAGAGCATTTTTACTATGTGCGTTACTTCTGGCCTTACCCTTTAGACTGTTATTATACTTTTGGTTTGATTCGGGGATTAAAACGTATTAAAAAAATCGTTAGCTTATAGACAAAACTATTATATTCGTATACATGTATAAAAACTGTATGTATGTATATCTGCAGTGGGAGTATTAGTCGTTTAAGACGATTTGATATCTTCATTTTGACCTGGACAAAGTAGTTATATACACGGTCAAGAAAGGATTTTATTATTTTGGGCTAAATTGTATTTTGTGACAGCGTGACAGTTCACTATGAAACAATGAAGCACAGGAAATAAAGGGTATGCCACAATGATTGTTTACCTTCAGTGTTTCTTTCCAATAAAAATTGGAACTGTTGCTTGGTAAAGCGTAAAAAGATGAGAGTTGCCCAACATTTTGCTCGGCTTCGCGTTAAAAGCTTTTATGTACTCATACAAAAGCGTTCAATGAACTTTTCTGTAAAAGCATATGTCTGACGTAAAGCGAAACAAAAGTTCTATGTGAATTGGCCAGAAGTGTCAAACCGCTTTTATTAGGTATATAATCCTAAAATTCACTTAAATTGATATGAAAGAGTGACGTTACATTTTCCACAAAATCCGATTTTAACACTTTTTTCAAAAATACTGGTTTACTCTTGTTGATACTTTTCTTCTCTCTACCATAATCAGATATAGCAAATGGTATGGGATGAGATGTGTTTGTTCACGTTCACTTTTGTATAAACTAATTTCAATAGCATACGCCCTGTGGCCGCTATTCTTCTCATACAACATAACAATCTAAACAACAAAAAGGAATCAAAATTAAATTCATGACCCTCTTTATTTTTCTTTCATATATTATTTTGCAAATGCAAAAAAGCAATCGAAAGTAAAGTTGTCAGTCAATATGCGCAGCTCAGAACAAACTTGCCCTTACCACCTCTTAGAAGTCAACAAAACAAACTGGCAATGATACCAGCCAACGAACCAGCTATTCATAAACACCACAACGCGCATTGCAGTGGCGAACAAAAGTCATCATAATGTCAAACGATGGGCATAAAAAACAAAGTGAAACATGTAGGAGAAACTGCCAGTAGCTCTACTGATAAGGCACAGACAAGTGCCACCCCAAATGTAGTCTCACGCCTGAAAGTATGCTACGGCAACACGCTCACACACTTTCGTCATTATCATCTTCTCGTTATTGTTTTTCTTTTTGTTGGTGTTGGTTACTCGTAATGGCAACAGTATTGTTCACGGAATTGCTTTAGTTTTGTAACGCCCTGTAGGAATTTTGAAGCACTCAAACTTTTGATAGTTTTAAGAAAATTCGGTCATAAGAGTTTATGTCTTCTAAAGAAGCACGAAAGTACATGGAAAGAATACATTTACGAAATATAAATAAAACATAGAATCTAGGGTATTCTCAATCCTTGTAAACGACACAGTGTGTAGTTATGAATAAAATAACTTTTCTACAGGGTGCAATATAGTTATTTCAATGTACGTGAGTGCAAACCGTGGCAAACGCAGTGGGCGTGAGACAAGGTCATTTTCTGCCAAGTCGTCAACCACCCTTAGTTTTTAGCACATTTTGCTTCTTATTTTTCTTCGTAATACTATATTTTATGAGCTTGCACCACAACGCAGACATTGTATGGCCCTTAGCAAATATTTGGGTACACCATTGTCTCTTGACCGCCGTCTGCGGTTTCCATTCAGCAAAGTTTGTCTGTTTGTCTCGGCAATTTTCTGCGTTTAACCTCAAACAACAGTTCAATGAGCAGTCGCTCATACTGGCCGATTTCTTTGCCAAAATGCCAAAATAAGTATTTATACAATCAAGATGTCAAGTATGTAGGCACCTACAGCTCTCCAATTCACGTACTGAATTTATACCAGTGGCAAGGAAAATGTATTTGCTGGAAGACTTTTATTTGGTTTTGAGGGGTTTTCCTAGAAACTTCGACTGAATTTATTTGTTTATAACAGTAAAAATATGTCATATATTATATACAAGATATTGTATTTTTGAACATCTGTGGTGTTTATATTTCCTCAATTCATAAATATTGAAATCCATTGCGGCACGGACTATAATGTGCATTGTGGAAATCCTAAAGAGTTATTCTACCAACCTACGTAAGTATTTTTTGAGTAAAAAATTGAGAATTTCTTGTTGATGATAGAAGTATGCACCTTTTCAGGTCTTCGCCGCCGTATTTGAATAGCTCGGCCGGTAATTCAGGCGGGAAAATGCTATTCGAACCTAATCATAGTCGGGCAGTGGAATATCTATTCTATCGTCATCCCCAAATGTTATAGTTGCACTGCGCTTCAGTAGGCTGGAGAAGTGTTCCCTCTATAACTTCAGTAGGCTTTCAACATCAGCTACTAGAACATCACTTTGGGACTTACAGTGTACGCTACGGTCATGGAAACGTTCTTTAGTCGCCGCATCTTTTCGTGAATTTTAGCATTACCGCTGGCCAGCTTCTAAGCTATTCATACTCATGCATTTCAGCCTTTGAAGACGGCCAAGTAGCTTGATGCACTTTCTTCTATTGGAATCTAGTTCTACAGACAATCATATTTCAGACCCATACGAAATTGATCACTCTCAACATATTTGGAGAGGTTTTGCCACGGAGACTGAATTTTGGCCTATTTCTCTTTTCCCACTACGGCATTAAAACCCCCAATAATTTTTACATCGTTGAATGTGCAGTTGTCATAAGCGCGCTCCAGCCGCTCATGGAAGTCGTCCTTCTCTTTCGTCGGATGGTGGTCGTTAAAATGTTGAAAAATTTTGCTCTGCTTTGGACTGTGGCTAGATGCTCATCCACCGGAGTGAATGCCACGACTCGACAACTGTGTCTTTCTCTCACCACATATTCCACACCGAATTTATGCACCTTTATGTGGCCACCATAGTAAATGTCACAAGCGCCTCCGTCCTTGCCTCATTGGCAGTGGTTTATACGCGGCGCATAACCTCGATTGGCGAGTAGTATAAAGTTTTATACTAATTTATATAGCGAGCCGCTTGTTTCAAGACTGACGCCCGCACCTCTGGTGAACAGACGCTTCAATTAGACTTCAGCGAACCCTTAAACCGAATATGTCAGAGTGGCTCGGCTGAAGCCTTCTATCTTTTAGTCGTGATCCCACTCTCCAGAAGATTTGGCCACCGCATGTTATACAAGTACATGGGTTACTTACGTTTCTAGGGTGCGCGAAGAGGACGGAATAGTAGAAATTGGATATAGCCCTGCGACTGTAAGTGCTGTAGTATGACTATACCCAATTACATCCCATACGAACTGTATTCGACGAATTCGATATGAACAATTTTGATCGGGTTCGGAAATTTCTAAACTAGAGATCACATACCTCAAAGAAACTATAATAGTCTTGCAATATTTATATTATCGATCATATGTGTCACCTAAAACTAGTGGATCTTAAGAATCGAAACGGTTCCAGCCCCTAGGTATCGAATATTTGGACCCCTGTAACTGACCTTTTTCGGCAAATATCGGTCTATGTGTGAGATATATAATTGACATTCAGGGATAATCCTTTCCTGACAATAGTATATCTTTTGTGTCAGAAATGAGTTGAATCGGGTAAATCATTCCTTTATCACTGACATACCTAATATTAAGACTTTAGAACTTCCTGTCAAAAACTTGAACTAGCCTCCATAAAACTAATATCAGGACTTTCGGTCATCCGACTGGTATGTGAAGTAACAAGTTTGACTTAAAAAAGTTGCAAGAGGACGAGATGTTCCGTTACACCTAAACTGAGTACTTCCTTACTTGTTTGTGCTTTGATTGATCTGGAATCGCGAGAGGTGTTTTGTTTTTTTCATTTTATATCGCATGTCCCCCTTTTTACTTCAATCCCCTGTATAAACTTACAATCTTATATCTAAATTTGGTACTTTGTTAAGGCACTTTATAGGTTTTCGATTAATTTAAAGGCGTGGTGGTGGTCTGATTTTATATATCTGCGAACTCGCCCTCTTTTTGCAAGGGATACGAATAACATGTTTCATTAAGATATCTTACTTTTTAATCCAGTTATCTCTTGCACATATGGACGGACAGACATGCAGTTACGCGCATTTCAACTCTTGTCATCATCCCGTTTAATTTATTTATATAACCTTTATCTAACTCGATTATTGGTGATGCAAACAACAGGTGAACAAAAATATAATACTCTGTATCAAAATGTTGAGGATCTTACTTGAACTATTGAAAGAAACTGAATGGATTATAATCAAATTTGGTATCTATATCGATCACTTTCAACCAGATTTGGTACACGCCAGTATCAACTCCTTTTTATATTACAGTGCGCCTGCATTCCTTATAACACAATTTGAAATTCGATCTGTTTCTTTCAATTTCCAGTATTTGTACGAATATGCCTTTAAGGTATGCCACTTGATGATCAGAAATTGCCAAAATCGGATAATTAGCATTGAACTCCATACCGAAAATATCGGAGAGACTGTGAGATATAGATATGAATGCCGTATGTCAAATATCGAATCGAATTAATACTTCCCTTAGTCCTCTTATACGTAATAAAAAGATTTACGAACTTTCAATCAACTTTATACCGCATATATCGGTCAATATGTGATTTAACTTAATGAAATTGAAGGAGCGTGTTTCTCTATATTTATACCGGAGAGTATTTTCCCGGCTTTACAGGAGTATAAAATGTTCGGTTTCATTCGAATTTAGCCTTCCCTTACTTGTTTTAAGTAAGTTAAAGTTTCGACAACACCTGTTTACTACTATTCGGCTTTGATTTATGAAAATTATGAGAGTTTGAAAAGTTCGGTCACACTTGAATTTAGTCCTTCCAGACTTGCCTTAAACTGATTTCTCTTGGAAGGCTATGTTAAGACTTGGGATACTTTTCCGTGACATAATAAACCACTCAAAGTGGCTTTAGTACCCTCATTTACGGAAAAATATTAAGACACAAAATAGTTGATAAATATACATACTATACATCACGTATGTACATATGTATATGAGAGTACTTAAATTCACATTTGTATGCTTATGTAATCAAATAGCAAGGAAGGAGTTAACGGTTCCTTCAAATGTGCTTCGTACATTTTTTATCAAATATGTTTTCTAGGTACATAACATAAACACATTTGAATATTCATTTATTATCAGGATACATTGAATAAAATACTTGCACATATATCCATACAAATGTGTGACCCGAAGAACTGACGTATTTACTGTACTAAATTGGGACGAATATAATTTCCATGTATATAATACATATTTTGTATGAATTTATATTCAACGGTAGTTCCATAAGTACTAGGTGGCTTAAAAAGGAAGAATTTAGAAAACTTATGATTTATTTCTCAATATAATTTCTTCTCTGGTCAGTAATTTGACTCAGACTTGAAATAGGCACTATCTGGTAGCATACAAAACAGCTGATTGTTTTTCCCTTCGCCAATTCTTGTTTGGGCTTTGAGTTTATTGGGCGATTCCCTTCCAAAACCAACAATTACCGACAGATATTTTTCCATCTTTCTAAAAATCCTATACCTAAGTATTCCGATTGAAATCATGACGACTATCGTCTATGAGAAGGAGGAATTAATTCCGCTTGATATGACACTGAGCCATTATTAGACCGCCCTAGCCCCAACATGTACATACATATGTATGAATGTGTAAAAGATAGTCGTGTTAAACTTGTGCATTAGTTTCCATTTATAAGAGGATATTGGAAGCCGTTAATCAATTCAGATGCTCAAGGAAAAGAAATTGGAAATTGACCATATTCAGTTGTATAAAGCCAAAACATACATATTTATGTATAGTTTCACATCGTCACCTGAAATGCAAAATAACGTATCATCAAAAAACTCGAAATTGAGTGTCTTATTGATTACGCTGCACTACTTCAAAATACATACTTACATATGTTCAACATTTTCAGGTTCTGCGGTCAGATATAAACCAGTTTTGACCATTATTAAAATTTTGTTTCATTCATGTTCCATTTAATTGCGTGTTTCATTCATGGCACTGTAAATTTCCGAAAATCTTGTTATGTTATTTTGCATTTCAGCTGACGATATGTATAGGCGCAATAAATACCATACATAAATCAGAAAGAATTGAATATATCATAAGCATTAATACTATATTTAATTTCGTTAGTGAACTTGCGCTTCAAATTTCTATTTTATTTTTAGTGACAAATGTGTACGTATATATAAAATGAATACTCGTAACAAAAAAGCAGCGGAAAAGTATATAAATCTTATTACGTCGGACGTTTGAAGAATATAAATGCAATTGAATATAATAACAACAAGTATAGAAGGGCTAAGTTCGGGTGTAACCGAACATTTTATATTTTGCATTCATTTGCAGGAATCAGAGCTGGCTAAATACTTTCAGGTGTTGGCATTATTCGAAAATGCAGCGAAAGGGGTCAACTTAATTGTTCAAGGAAATCGTGAATGGATTACACTCAAAGCGAAAACTTAACTAAATAATCTTCAATTGCTCTATTGACATGCCACGTTTTCTAATTAATTGCTCTCAATGTTTCATTAAATTGCTCTCAAGTTTTCACCTAAATCTATTAACTTCAAGTCCAAAGTTAGTTAAATAGTTAAATACGCTCTCTCTTTTCATTGAGAAAACTCAGATTCAGTGTATAAATTGCACCAACATTACCTGATACTGATACTTTGTTTTACTTTTCTGGATACGATAAGATATTGTTCCTTGAAGTTCATTAAACATTACTTACAACTTTCTCTAAATCAAATTAACCCCACAACAAAATCACTAGATATATATTAATATAAAACTGGTTCGCATAAGGTGAACAAAAAAAGGCTTTTTCTTTTTTTAAACTGTCGGCTGTGAACTGTGTTTTATCCATACAAGCAAATAGCAGTTTTTATCTATTTAGTACCATATGACATTTATCTGATAAGATTCAGAAGGAGGGCAGCTCAAAAATTACACAAAATGCATTACTGCGAAATAAGTTGACAGAAATTCAATAATCAGTGTACTCTTGGGGCCTATTCTTATGTTCTAATTGCCTTGGCTCACTCCAATCCACGTACAGTTCTCATGGGGTGTCGAGATGAATGCCGGCTACTTTTAGAGTTTGTCCTTGACTTATTGCGATAGAGAAAGCCAGTTTTGAAGAAAGTTGTAGGCGTTTGAACTGGAAGAAAGAAGGAGCTTGTGAGTATTGTAGGCATTCTGGGTATCAATACTGTCTCTGCTTGGGCCCCTCCAAAAAGAATGGTGGCTGGGCTCAGCTCTAAAATACGTAAGATGTAGGTCCTCACCTCTCTAATATTATTTTATTCATTTTTTCTACCAATTCGTTTAAGCGCCATTTTACCGTTTCGAACAACCACTTCTCGTTAGCCAGGTTTTCTTGTAAGCTCGGAAAAAAATTTTGTTGTATAGTATTTAGTTTTCTGATTATAAAAACCATGAAAAAAATATTATTAATTTGACTTTGACCATTTAACAATTCATTTATGTTGACTTTTAAACAAGTCTCCTCTACACTTCAATTTTCGTTGAAGAATATGCGTACGAATTGGGTGCCATTTTTAGTATCCGGTTTTAATTGAAAAAGTTGGGAAAATATTTCCTTTATATTATAGGTGAGTTCATTTTTATCGATTTTTCCATAGCGAATGAGATTTTACAGGGTGTCAGCTAACTCTATACCAAGTTTTATTAAAATCTCTCCAGCCGTTTAGTCGTGAAGAAATCACAAACATATTAGCATGCCCAGATCCCTAAAAGTTACAAAAGAGGGTCACTACTGCCCTGATGTCTTAGAAAAATTAAGTGAATGTATAATATCTAATAAGATCAGTCCAGCGATTACCTCAGCTCCCATATACTACATATAACGACTTTAATTATAATAGCAAATTTTTTGCCGGTCAGTATTTGAGTTATCTTAATAAAGTTGCGTTTACAAGTTAATGCAATGAGCCCAATATACCCCTTATATCGTTTTCCTAATTTCCACCTGACTTTAAATCACTTATGTTCTTGTTGTTCAAAACGGACTAGATCTTTGGTTGGCTCCTTCCTCACATACCCAATACGTTAAATTTAGAAATTTTGGTTTTGTTTATGTGTGTGTATCACGTATGTATATGTAAATATCTCGTCTCAGTTAACTTGGTTGGTTATAATATAAGTCAGTTCCTCGAAAGTTCTATGATTTTTATGTTTCATAATTTCAGAATTGCCTCAAAAACCTAATACACATCATCGCAAGGAAAAGGTAATCTCGGTTAACTACCAAATTTCATTTCATTGCATTTGTATTAGAACATTATATCACTTTATACTAATTATATACATATTTGTATGTATGTATATGTGTATATACAATACAAGCAACATACATATGTACATATTCTCCTCTGCATGTAAAGTGGAAAATTGTTCATTCGAAACAATCAATTCTCCTGGTAACTCTCCATTAACACATTATCGCCTAATCTCGTGTAATAAATTTTAAAGGTAAATTCTTCAACATTTCTGACATTTTATCATTTTATAAAAAAACCCGCACATTCGCTGAGAGTAAAATTAAATATTATATACATATATTTTCACACATAAAAAGTACTTCGACTAGGGTTGGTGTCAAGGAGCAGGATAACGACGATGGTATTAAAGATAACGGTATAGAAAGTGTGGCAAATTAGTACTATGTTGCTAACATTTTTTATGTGCTTTGTATTGTTTGGAATACGTTTCAGGAGAATTGGGGGATGAATAAGAAGGCGGAAGCCGCAAGCTTTGCGTTAGATTAACAAAAACATCTCGCAGCGGTAGCGAAACGCAAAAAAAAATCACATTAAATCGTATTTTCGTAAACTGCAAACACATAAGCACATACTCATGCTCTCTCCACCAACTCTTCCCTCTTCCTGCCCGTTTCCATAAGAAATTCAATAACGTTTTTCATTTGCGGTCTCAGCAAAACTTCGTCGAAAGCTTGAGAAAATTTCTTTTATACAAACAACAGAACACAAATCTATTAACGGACGCATGGCACTCTCTAAATACTCATAGAAGATGGGAAACGTTTTCGCTTAAGGAAAGCTCAACTAGCAAGGAAATTCGGCAGCACACATGTGCATACTTTTAATTCGCCTTTAACTACTAAAGGGCTGATGGGAACAAGGAGAAACGTTCACGTCGGTTCATGGAACCTATAATACCCTTCACAAATGAAGAAGTTTTTTTAATCGTTCCGTTTGAATGAAAGCTATATGCTACAGTGGCCTGATATCGGCGGAGATGTCTAAATCAATTAAGTTCATCACACTGATAATTTATATACATACATACATAATTTATGAGGTCTCCGACGTTTCCTTCTATACCCTGTCCAGGGTATAAAAATGAGCGCTTATCAGAAGTAACTCATTTTCTCGTTTCCATGTGCGTTGAACATTCTCTGTCATAGATTTCTTTATTTGCATACATATATCCATATATAAGTATGTCTATGTATATATACGTCCATACATATGTTTGTGGAGATATAGAACTTCGTCTGTTAATATCCTTTGCAGAAGAATGTATGTACGTATGCGAAAGTCTTGTGTTTGTGTCTTGCTCACTTTGACTACACAGGTCAACAAATTTTTTGTTTTGTTTGGCGCGTGGTTCTTAGTTAATATATTATTCTTATTCAAGCAAATATGTATGTATGTATGGGAAAGGACGATTACAAAGCGAAAATATTTACTTTTTAATAGATACTATCACTTGCATCATTAGAACGATAGTATGTGTTTGCACATTGCACCTAAGGCTCAGTATACAGCTCTTAAGAAATCTAGTACTAATTTACATATAATACATTTTTTCAATGAAATGTGAATTTGGCAAACCTGTTATGTTACTAAACACGTACATACATGCATATTACTCACAAAGCTTATTTTCTTTGTGTATTCTCTCTCGTTATTCTAATGTGGATCATTCACAATGCGTAACCAGCTGCCAAAATTACTTGAATATATAATGCATTTTTTTTTCTTGAGCAATTACTTGAGAGCTGGATACGGACCTTAAATTGTTTCACCATTTTGTTTCCTGTAACAGAAAGTACAACCAGTGTCTTCGAGAACTTGGAAAAGAGACACTTTTCGCTATATTTGCGGTTAATTTATTTAAGTGGGAGCGAAAAAGTATGATTTAAGTAAACATTTAAAGATTTGCGAAGCGTATTAGGCTAACTTCAATCTGCCTATTAAAAATTGGCACAAAAATAAGCTTGGAGATATATGTATAGTTTATTTCCTCTTTCTTATAACAATTTTTAACTATTTTGGTAACTTTTATTATTACAAAATAGGTTACGTTTGGTTTTAGGCTAGTAATTCAAATATGTAATTGAAGAATATTGTCTAAAGCATCCAGAAGCGAAATAAATGCTGGAATCTTTGTTGGCCCTCAAATAAAGAAATTGTGGATTGAGATATTTTCCAGCAATTACTTAGCAATGTGGAGAACAAAGTCTGGAGAGTTTAAGACAGAGCATTGTTTCCTTGGAAACCATGACGAGCTGATCACTGACATAAGTACCAATTTCTACGCCATCGTATGTAGAATAATTGACAAGAAGCAAATGAACACAGAAAAATCTTTTCCACGATGGAAATTAGATTAGTATTTACATACCCTAGAGATACCTCCAAAAAGGCTCTTTTGGATCAAACCACATCAAGTGGTCCACGAAAATTTTGGAATATCACCGATTTCGAAAATTAGGAGTTCATTAGAAAGGGGACCAGACGCATACCCAGTGATATAAATATTTCGTCAAACTTCTTTTTTTGTTAAAATAATTGAAGGTTGAAATTTAGAGCATGATAAAATTGTAAATTTTTTTTCTCATCTTACTAGAGATACTTTAAACGATGAAATTTTGTGATGTCAAAGAAAAATGGTCGTGCTATATTATAGATATTTTTCACCATCCATTTGTTTAAATAATCATATTTTACATACTTTTTTGTTAAATAATTGAAATTTGTAAAGTGTTCTTCACGCTAAAAAAATCGAAAAGAATGTGACACAACGCAGAAAATATTCACCTTCAATAATTCATACCATTCCAAAGATATCGAATTTTTTGTCTCCTTACCTCTTTTAAAACGTATGACACATATAAAGTATATACATATGTATATACGTAAATGGTCAGAATGTTGAGCTGAGTCGATTTAGCCATGTCCGTCTGTCTGCCAGTCTGTATATATACGAACTAGTCCCTCAGTTATTAAGATATCGCTTTGAAATTCTGTAAACGTCATTTTCTCTTCAAGAAGCTGCCTATTTGTCGGAAATGCCGATATCGGACCACTATAACATATAGCAGCCATACAAACTGAACGATCGGGATCAAATGCTTGCATGGGAAACTTCTTCACGAAATTTGACATGGATTACTATAGCAAATAGCTTCAAATGATTTAAAGCAAAAAGTAATAATTGTTTTTAAACGGACTCTAACTTATCCGAATGTACTTGGTAACTAGGGTTCCAAACCACAAATGCATACTCTAATATAGGCCTCACCAGAGATGTAAAAAGAATTTTCGTGGTAAGCGGATCTCTAAATTCGTTAGACCAACTTTTAACAAAACTAAAAGCGCCTTTAGCTTTAAAATCCGTGGAAGATGCGTGAAGATTAAAATTGAGTTACTCCTAGATCAACAAAACTGCATACTTGCTCCAACCTAAAGTTTTGTATTGCGTATAAAGTAGGGTCTACAGGTCTACGTGAAAAACACATCGTTTTATATTTTTTAAGATTCAATGGCATGTGATTTCTATCACACCAAGAAACTAGGTTGCTTAAGTCCGTTTGCAATTGACATCTCTCGCTGTTTGAAGTATACGTTTTTAAAAGTTTTACATCGTCAGCATATAATAAAACTTTTGAAAACTTAACAACAGATGATATGTCATTAATAAATAACAAGAACAGAATTGGACCAAGATGGCTACCTTGAGGAACACCTGAAGCAACATTGATTAGGTCGGAAAGAGTATCGTTAAATATGACTTGTTGAATTCTATTACTAAGATAAGAAGCAACCCATTTTAGAATATTGGTTGAAAACCAAGAAGATCAAGTTTATTCAAAAGAATTGAGTGGTTTACTTTATCAAAAGCTTTACTAAAATCTGTGTATATAACTTCAGTATTCTTATTGTCCCTAAAGCCCGTTGATACATATGATACAAATTCAAGTAAATTAATTATTGTAGATTTCCCTTTACGAAAATCGTGCTGAGAACAAGAAAGGAGTGGAGAAATCCGGAAAGTTATGTCGTCTGTTATAATTGCTACAAAAAGTTTAGGTATTGCAGACAACTTTGCTATTCCCCTATACTTTTCAATAGATGATCTAAATACACTCTTATGCAAAGGAATTATAAATGACTTTTTCCATATGGATGGAAATAAGCCTTGCATAAGAGATGAATTAAATAGTAAATTGGATATATAGTTACTAAAAGAAATACACCTGTGAAGGGTATATTAGCTTCGATGCAGCCGAAGTTAAAGTATTTTCTTGTTTTTTTTTTTATTATTAGATAGAAAAATTCATATTTCGCTCTCAACTATATGACCACATATAATATTTCGTTTAGAGAAATTTGTGAGAAATGATCTGTTACGATTTTTTCGTAAGCCTACTTATTTAACATATATTGCCAGTTGAAGTTTGACTATTTTAGGCTAAACATGAGTTATGTTTTTAAATAATAAATTAAGCTATTAGTCATTTCAAATTACAAAGCTCATAGTCTTATAGGAAATTTTCTGCTCTTAAAATATGGTGTGTATAATTTTTGGATTAAAATAATTATGAATTTATGAATATTCATCGTCAAACATCAATGTCTATCAAAAAAAAATCCTTAATTTAAAATAAGACTATGAAATTTAAAATTTAAAATGATCATTTCTCGTTGAGTTATAATATTTAAAAGAAATAAACAAATTTGTCTTAAAATAGTCAAACTTCAACCGTGAATATCTTTTAAGCGGTTACAATGAAGAGCGCAAACTTGAGGAGCCTTTCTTAGCGCCAATACATATGTCAGAGTGCCATGCGAAAAACAAGCTTTCGTTCCGCTGATCCACTCTAATGTACATATGTACATACTATCTTCATATATACCATTTGAGATTTACTAGAAAATATGTAAGTTACACGAAAAATAGATTATTTAAAGACGATTTGTATTAGTGTAAGTGCTGAGAAAGGTCTAAGCCGATATCGAACCATTTTGACACACATACAACAACATACCACAACAAAAACGTATGTATGTATGTTGTAACAAGCGAATTATACTCGTCTAGTTACGTGGGATATCCCGAACTCTAATAAAAATTCGTAAAACTAACTTCATATTAAAATTTTTCAAAATATAAAAATCAAAAAATATGGTCATACGACTTATTAATATCTAGTGGGATTTCTTTTTCTTTTGAGACGTCTGAAGTTTCCTTGTATCTTCTGCCGTTATTTTCGCACATTTCTCCATTGTAATATCCTTGAGCATACTTATTGATGTGATGGCGTGTTCTACACTCGAGAATTCCCATAAATGGTCAATGGGGCTTATATACGGAAATTGAAGAGGTGTTTGTAACTGATTTTTTACATTACACAAAGACCAGACCTTCACATTATGTGCAGTATATTGCAAAAGATCTGTTCCAACCCCAGTTGGTAAGCACTTTGCAGAAGATTAACTTTCAAAATTTGTATACATATATGGAGTCAATAAATATAAGTTTTGCTACACCGGTGGCTGCTATACAGCTCCAAACCCTAATACCGCTTTCATTTTTTTCATACGCCTTGCCGATTTTCCTCCATATCAATTTCTTTCATTTTATCTCGAATATGCCAAATTTGCTCTCGCCCGTAAAAATAATACTATTCCAAAACTCTGGGGGCTTTGAAACATATTCAATTGAGAACTCCATCCGTTTCTGCCTATTCACTTTCGAAATATAAGGTTCCTTATGGGCTACGCGACTATCATATCAAGCTTTTTTCAAAATTCTACGTACTGTATCTTCGGAAACAACTTTAGAAAACCTTTGCTGCACTTCTAGTTGCAATGAATGAGAAGTCATACTCGGATTTTTGAAAAAATAGATCCAGTTGAAATATAATTTTGACCACCGATGAAAGAGTTCGGACGACTATTTGGCCTCAACTTTGCTTGCCAATACCGCCATAGGTAGCCATGACATCGCTGAGAAACCTAACATTCATCATCAAACGGTTTTGAACCATTTAAACAAGGCACAAAAAGAAGCTCGATATTTTGGTACCACATGAATTATATTTGAAAAATTTAATGCAAACAACGAAGTAACATCTGCGATTCTTTGCTGAACTATCGAACTATTTCTGAAGCGAATTTTAACAGGAGACGAAATGTGGATCAAATGCGACAATAATGTGCGAAAAAGATCATGGTCCAAGCGTAGTGAAGCTCAACAAATAGTCGCACAGTCAGTTCCTGTTATTACTTGTAATTACTAACCGTTGTACTTATATATATCAACTTATCTTAAGCGAAGTAGGTATAGGGCAATACCTATAAATATTATTATGTTTACTAGAAAAGCTGATATCCTCGCGATTGTCTGTCTGTCCACACATCCATCCGTCCGTCCGTGTAAGCTGTAACTTGAATAAAAATTTAGATATTTCGATGAAGTTTGGTATGCGGGTTCCTTAGTACAAAAATTATGTGCTCGTAGACGGGCGTAATCGGTCACTGCCACGTCCACAAGTGGCCATTAACCGAAAACTTATAAAGTGCCATTATTAAGCTCTAAATTAGGATTAAAAAGTTTAAATTGGCTCAGAGGGAGTACCCAGGGCACTAATATAAGGGGATACACATTTCTACGATTAATGTTTTTATAGTATACCACTTTGTGACGAAAATGGCCCAAATCTAATCAAAACTCTTCAAGTTCCTTCTTCTTGGATAATGGAATCATATTCACACAAGTGAGGAAAGTTGCTCAAGCAGCTAACGACTTCCGGTCTTTGACCAAGTATCCTCTGGGTAGCCTAAGAACATCCGTTTGAAGGCGAGCTCAAGTGAGAAGGCGAAACATCCCCTCCACAGGGTTACCCAGCACAAAACGCCACGTAAAAAACAATACCGATGAAAACTAAACCACAGCCTCGGATGAGAGACCCCCTTTTGATGTCTTCAAGCTCCTAGGTACCGAAAATGTGTACCCCAATTTCTATAATTGCCTTTTGACCAAAATATCGGTCGATGTATGCGATATACAATTGAAATTCATCGAGAATCCTTTCCTGATAATAGTAACTCTATGTATCAGAAATGGGTCGAACCGGGTCAATACTTCTCTGAGTCCTCACATACCTAATATAAAGCTGCACACATACATATATCGGCCAATATTTGGTTGGTCACTGTAAGTTAAGTACCTTAATGAAAATTAGGGAAAACTTTCTTAATATGTGGCGTGAAATTGTTAAAAAATAAAATCGGATCGGTACTACCCCATCTCCCATACACTTACTACATATAATTAGGGGTTTCACATAGTCTCATGAAGTTATAAGTTATAACGATCCTAAAGCATAGCGTTCAGAGCTGTATTTGCCTAAACTTATTTCAGTATGCTATCCAACAACAAATTTTTTAAACTATTATAAAAATTTATGATGCTACGATTTTACGATGTGAGTACCCCAACTGATTTTAGTTTTTCCAACAAACCTTATACTGAATATGTTAGTCTGTATATGAAATAGTGTAGAATTCGATCCTCTAGTTAGGTCCTAGCATCGACTCGGATCACTAATTTGTTGCAGCTAAGTTTCGTACTCGCTCCTGTGCAGCAAAAAGCGCAGTCAACAAACACAAGGAAGGATCGACGTCGAAACGCTGCAACCGCAACAGATAGGCGAACAACTTTCTGTGTGTGTGAGATGGAATAGATACAGAGAGTAGAAGAGGGAAGAGAGACAAATTTGATCTGAATTTGAAGACAAAAAAAGAGGCAGGTCGAATTGCGTGACTAATTCTACGAAAAGATGTGGAGACTAACAGAAGGTTTCTAGAACTTAGCATATTCTTGTAGAACCTTCAGTGGTGATACAGTGACTGATGCCCACAGGATAGTAAAATTATGGAGGGAAGACTTCTGCAATCTGCTGAATGGCAGTGAAAGCATAATGCCAGATGAACCCGATACTCCCATCGATGACGATGGAGCGGACGTTCCATTGCCCAACACTATGATGAAGTTAAAATAGCAATTACCCGTCTGAAGAACATAAAGCGTCGGAGCCGACGGATTGCCGGCCGACTTATTCAAATACGGCAGCAAAGAACTGATAAGGAACATGCATCAGCTTCTTTGTAGAATATGGTCGGCCGAAAGCATGCCCAACGATTGGAATTTAAATGTGCTCTTCCCAATAATCCGCACCAACTAAGCATCCTCATCATCGCATATAAGGTTGTATTGAGCGGTTGAGGTTGTATTGTAACCGCGCTACTAAAATATTTATAAGATTATTACAAAGAGGTAATTGAAAAATCAGAAATCAAATTTTTAATCCATATTTGCCTCGGAAGTTCACGATTTTCTCGTCATTTCATGTAAATATATAAAAGAGATTAATTATTTTATTTATTTTTTACTTTAATAATAAGAATATCCGACACCGCAATATAATTCCAATCAGAACCTTTCGCATCATTAGTTAAGAAAATTGTTAAATTTTTGCCTTCTGCAATTTGAGTTCAATTTAAACCGCTTTCTTGATGCAGCTCTTTTAAAAATCACTTAACTTTACCCTACATGTGCATGAATAAATGCATGTATGTGCATATTTATGAATGTTCAAGTAACGTGTTCGGAAGCAGTTATAGAGTTTTACATAAATATATAATATATCGTTGGCAACAGTAGACACGTAATATATTAAACTAATATTTCTAGGTTTTATCGATAACAAAGGTATCAGATGTTTTTAATTCATTCATAGGCAATTCGAGTTTTTTTATTTCTACTTCGGTATCTTTCGACAAATCTTGACTTCGACCTAACCATTGATGTTAATTATATAATTACATTTGTTTGTGCACACATTTAAAAAAGAATTTATAAATTGCACTATTGTTTTTCTAACCGCCCTCTACAGGACTGACATAAGTACATCATTTCGTCCCATTAATCTCTATTTATTATTCGATGCATGTTGCACTATCAAGCCCATCATTCAAGACTTCACTGTATTTAAAGGTGTGTGATAGAATCACCAAGAGAAAGCTTCCTTTAATGGTTATTGCACTAGATTGCTATTGCAGCAGCTGCAATGAGTGGTATGTATGTATGTATAAATCTTCTGACCCATACCAAGTGCAATCTAAGGCGTACGAGAACTTTTACATACACACATCACACCTCGTTAAAGGGAGGACATAAAGGAATCTGTAATTGCGAAAGCTAACCACCCATGCTATACTTATTTCGAGATGGGTAAGATTTTATAACTCAATGTCAATATTGAAAATAAGTTAAAATGAGATTGCAAAATAAATAAATCTCCTCGTATATATTGAAATTATTCAGAGTAGTAATTTTTTTACCAATTCAGGAGTAAGACCAGAGCACAGAAAATGCCAAACTTGACAACTTATTCTGGAAGTAAGGCAAAGCAGTTGAATTTCTCTCGTTCAAAGATTTATTTAAAACGTGTGTTGAGTATATAATTTTATATTCACATTTTGATACCAAGTGGTGCTTTCTGGACCTGTCTCCTCTAATCGCCTTTTCTAAGGGCATTGACAGCCGACCGACTAGCTGAAACCAAAAAAAAAAAGATCTTTATCTACATAATACGCCTACGTTTCTACCATTACAGTACATTCTCTAAAATAGCGGATTAACTAAAACGATTTTACAGAGCTACTTGAAATAAAAATAATCTTTTAGTGGAGTATTTTCATACCCTGAACAAGGTATATTAAGTTTGTTACGAAGTTTGTAACACCTAGAAGGAAGCGTCGGATACCCTATAAAGTATATATATAAATGATCAGTATGTTCAACTGAGCCGATTTAGCTGTATATATACAAACTAGTCTCAGTTTTTAGGCTATCGTTTTGAAATTTGGCAAACGTCATTTTCTCTTCAAGAAGCTGCTCATTTGTCGGAACTGCCGATATCGGACCACTATAACATATAGCCGGCATACATACTGAACGATCGGAATCAAGTTCTTGTACGGAAAACTTTCACATTTGTTGTGGTATCTTCACGAAATTTTACACGGATTACTGCTTAAGGTAACAATATAGTCTCCGAAAAAGTTGTTTAGATTGGATTACTATGGCATATAGCTTCCATACGAACTGAACACATAGTTACTAAAAGAAATGCACCTGTTAAGCGTACGCTAACGTTGTTCTTGTTTTATACCCCCACCCGTAAAATGAGAATTCAATGAATGTAAAGACTACCTAAAACATACTTTATAGTGGGGTTTTTTTTCGATATTATGCCAAAATAAGGTGAAAAATTAAATACTTTATTTATTATCGTAGTTTTGGGACATAGAAAGGTAAGTTTACACCAAATTAAAACAAAAAAAAATGTGTGAAAAATAAATTTAAAAAACTAAAGGCATGTTTATTTTAAGGTTACGTGAAAAAGGTATTAATACAAAAGTTGTATATAATTTTCTAATCTCCACATACTATCCACAGATAGCAAGATCTATCGACGGAGAAAAATCACATACAGTGTCGGACAAAACATTACTAATAGCTATGAATGCTGAAACCTTGTTGTATACTTAAAAATACAATTTTGGATACAAAAAAAAGTATTTGTTATAAAGACATATGGTTTATTTAGCGAAAAAATGAAAAACTTATAATTTTTTTTTAATGGTTTACATTTTATACAAAAGAAATAACAAGAACCCAAAATTGACTGCAACAAAACGTATTGGCCTAGTCGCAGTGTTTCGAAATAAAGTTCGAAAAACCCGTTATTTTCTGCCGACTTTGTATTCTCTATGCAATTTGAGCAGCGACATAAAGAAGCAGCATCATTTTAGTTTAACCAAGCATCTTTACATAAAAAGGCTTGACGCGATCTAAATTCTACTAATTACGAAGAAATTAATAACAAAAAGTGTAATAACAAACATTCAATTCAATTAAGACAATTAATTATTAAAGCCTACAAGAATGGATTATGAAAAAAACAAAACAAGTGTAAAAACTTTGATATCAATAAATCAACGCGAGCTTTATTTCAAATAAATTTAGAGATAATAGATCTGTGACCATCATCACCCAAAGCTACAAAGCGACTCAAATATACTTAGAGAATTAAAAAAGTTTCCAGTTAAGTCGGTATCGAACGTGCATAAAGCCATATGTATGGCCTTGTTTTCAAAATTGCTGGTGCGAAAATGGACAAAACTTTCGATGAGAGCGTCTTACTCTATAAACTCATTTTCACAGAAAGAGTACAAAAATGTCAAGATTTTAATCAGCGATTCCTTTTAGTAAACAGTTCTGCCAAGTTCATGAAAACAAGTCCAACATTCGACTGCGAATTGCAATAACAACCGCATACCCTCACAATTTGTAATTTGCGAAATAACTGTGTATGTGTGTGCACGTATAATGTTAACAATAACATTTGACAATGGCGAGTTAATCCTTGAATCCTTTTTGAATATTTTTGACACGTGCGTTGCAATTATTCGGTTACAATACCATCGCCTGCCTGTGTATGTGCATGTGTGTGTGTGCTTATTTTTGCTAAGTGCATTCAAGTATGCCACGCTTGTCCCTGCAACCCCTCGCCAGGGATCAACGGTTCACTTTTTTGTTGTGGTCGCACCAAAATCACCACTTCTATTGCGCAGCGTCCCACCCCGCGCTTAGCTTCCCGCCTTTTGTGTCACCACTGCCCAAATTAATAAAATAAAGAACGCGCCTCTCCAATTTGTATGCGTGACATTCGAAATGTCACATCAAGAGTCGCCCACAACACCGCAACACCGCAACACATACACATATGTCATACACGCTGTCATTATTATTTATTTGTGCGATTTTGTTATTTTTGGTTTTGTATGCGCTTTGTTGTTGCGCTGCTGTTTTCGACTCTCAAGCAATCGGTTGCATTTGAAATTGATGGTTTGTTAATTGTTGCAGTTGTTGTTTTCGCCGGTGATAATAGGACGCATAATCCCACTTTGTGGATAACGTCATGCACTATTCCACGCATTCCAAGCTTGCTATGCGCCAAACGTGCATGCAATTTCCAGGCTGTGCATACTTATATGGTATTGATGGTATATACAACATAGATGTGTGTATGTATGCAGGCAATTCTATGTTTATGTGATTGCGCGTTTTCGCGTCCGCAATTGCATTAGATTTGAATACAAATTGAAAATAAACAATTGTCCATAATTTTCGCGGGTATTGTTCGTATAAATTCGCTCTTATTTTTTTCAAATGCCAGAGCGCCACTCAGAGTGAGTCATTGCGTTGCCACACGATAGTCACTGCTCCTCTCTGCCGCTCGACGAATGCGTAATTTTTCTCCCCGCTTAATGACTTTATTTGTTTGCTATTGTTGCGAACTGCGAAAACTCAATTCTGTGCTGACGCACTTGATGGTAACGACGAATTTCTTCCCTATCAACCAGCCGAAATAGGTTGGTGGGAGTGCCTCTATTCGCTCTTGGTAATAAAATTTGGATTTGCCGCATAATTTATGCAGTTAATCGTTTTTAATAGCCACAGCGGTACGGAGTGTTGCGGCATATCTGTGGCGCTTCGGTTTTTTGCTGATGCTGCGAAATTTTTGAGCATGGCCACCATCAAATAGTGTGTAGGTTAGATTTTTTTCTAACGTTTCATTTCTTTACAATTCAAGCAGAGTTTAAAAATGAAAGAATTAAATTCCTTTCATATTCTTGTATCTCCTTTGAATTACGAAAGGCGCTAAATATTTTGCATATGCAATAGATTAGACGAATTTTGTAGGTTCAATTGTAAACAATTACAATATGTCGAACTTAAGAAACACAGAAACCTTAAGGATAATTCTATTTTGTTTTGTGTGAGGTTATATCCTGTAGTTAAAGTGTAGGTAAGATAAACCCCTGAATTATTTGCCGAAAATATGGTCTCATAAAATTTTACAGTAAACAAGTAAGAAACAGCTATCGCAAAGATCAAATCCAAGGAAACACTTTCAAGCGTTGACACATCTATTTATGAGCATATGTATTAAACGTGTAAGGAGGCGCTAAGTACAGAGGTAAGTGAATATTTCATAGTCGTGCAATGCGAAAGAATTCAACAGTCCTTTTGCGACGATACCCAGACTTAAATATGATCAAATTTGTGATTTTATTAACAGCGTTTTCGTTTTTCATGATATGGGTGCTGCATTACCTCTTGTAAAAATTTTCCATTTTTATAACGCTTTTATCGCTTCCCACGAAGTACGTATATTCACATATGTGTGTGTTTGAATGTATGTTATGTAACTTTTTTCAGTTCGTCCGTAACTTGAGCAAAAATTTAGATATCCTAATGAAACATGCCATGTATGTTCCCTGGTAGTTGAGAGAGGTCGGTATTGGGTTTGTTTTTAATTGGGTGTGGTTTTTCCTTCAAAATTATGTAAAATTTACATCTCCCACCGCTGAAGTTACTTCTTCATACGTTGTAAAAATGTGTAAAATCAAATAACCACGCCCACTCCCCACATAACGGTGGGATAACTCTCTGAATAAATGCTCGAAAAGCATTAAATTTCCCCATTCAGTTAGTGAGGAAAAACTTTAAAAGAAAATGTGCAAAAATTGAACAATGGACGTGGCTCCGCCTACCTTTGGATGGAGTCCTATATCTCAGGAACTACCTGACCAATTTCAACAAAATCTGGTACGATACCTATCATACCATGTGAAAATATTTGAAATCGGACAACAACTACGTCTACTTCCTATATATGACAAATGACAGTAAAGAAATTACCGCTCCGCACATTTAAAATGTATCAGAAATGCATCAACAACCAAATCGCGGAAACTGCGACACGTTCAGTACAAAACTTTGTACAATACCCCGTTGCAGCGGCAAACGTAGGTTTAGCGTTAAGTACAACTATTTGTAACTTTTAGTTCTAGTTTTTAGTAGTAGTTAGTAGTTTTTTTTATAAAAAAAACGTTAATGGCAGTTTTTTAATTGGCCCCCAAGCAGGGATCTAGAATGTCGAGAGACTGCTGTACCAGCAAAATCAGGAAAAAGAGCAACCCCGGATTGTTGAAGAAAACCCCACGGAAATCTGGGAAATACTATTTTGAGATATATTACTTGCTATTAAAAAAGTAGGAATATTTATTTTCATAGAATAAATGAAAAATAAAATAAAATAAAATTTCAGAGACAGCAGAAGACTTAATTGAACAGTTAGATTAAATGAGGATATATTACGGGGGAACCACCCATTCTTTAAATCCTCCTACCCCTATTCCCAAATTAATAACTACAATAATTAGAGAGGTGCTGGAGCAAATAAACACACCGTATCCGATTTTAGTGAAATAACATAAAAGAATTGGACAAAACTCCTGACACGATGTGCTCAAGAACACCCATAAGTACTATGCCACAATGCAAGACTGCCTTGGATAACAGACGGAACTTGCCACGTAAAGCACCGACCCTAATGCAAGTGGTCCATTCAATACACTCAAGACAGGCTAACTACCAAAATAGGCAATCGACCACCGGATCGTTCGCTTTCCGCGCAGCTGTCTCGCTCTCCAAATAAAATGCAACGCATTTTCTTTAATAATGCAGAAGAATTATACCCAAATGGACTTGACGACGACGTTTCTCACGATAACAGTTATGGTACAGCGCAACTAGCTGATCTCGATAATATTCATTTTTTAGATGAGCGCCGAATTCGCTGCCTTATTACAAATTTAAAACAAGGCGCAGAGACAAAGGAGATTTTCTGATTGATACTGGATCTAATAAGAATTATATGCAATCGACTAGGATAAGGAGCCCAATTTTGAACGAAAAGCCCTTTACGATAAAATCAGTTGCCAGGTCTAATGAAGTTACGCACTACACCTTTGTAGACCAACTTTAGGGTGGTTTTATGGCATAGTAGGCCGAAAGCAGTAATCACTACCGATACAAATTTAATGACAATTAGCCAAAATATATACATCTCGCTCAAACTCGAATTTAATAATGCCGAAATCGCTACTCCACAACTCGCACTGAAACAAGAAAATATAATTAATAACATTATTATTAAATGTCTAAACTTATTCGCCGATCCCCGGTAGACCAATAACTTATGAACACCAACAGTAAAACGAAGCGATGGAAAGCTATTTTAGAATAGTTTAAGGCTGGTTGCAGACACCCTTTCAGGAATCTTCCATGAAGTAATACTAAGTCGGTGGTTCCGTGGGAGAGTCCTGAGTTGGGAGTAGGTTAGGTTTAGCGGATTAAAGTTCCGCACTTCGGCTTTCGATGTTTCCCCCTACTATAAAAAAAAAATCATAACTTAACCCCATGTACATAGTTCCAATTAATGTTTAATATTTCAATTTAAGATAATTTTTATACTCTCGCAACAAAGTTGCTAAAGAGAGTATTATAGTTTTGTTCACATAACGGTTGTTTGTAAGTCCTAAAACTAAAAGAGTCAGAT
>NW_017535309.1:0-1568 GCF_001853355.1 Bactrocera latifrons
TATTCTCCGATATCTTTTAAATAGAATTATTGAAACGTTAATATAATAAGAATTGAAAATTAATTTATTATAAGAATTGAAAGGAATAATTTTTCTTCAACATCACAATGTAATATAATATATAATAAATAATCTATTACATTAACACTTACTCGTCTATTGTATCAACAGCCCCTATTATGGAAGTGCTAGGAGTAGATATCTCCAGACTCTTTCCAGAAAGTTCTGGTACAATAATACGTGCCTGCTCACTTTCTGTACCAATTTGAATTTGTCCTTGAAAATCATATAGTATTTTAAGTGCTGTAAAAAGCTTATAACATATCCAGTGTTATAACCATCGTTCAGTGAGGTTTTTTCTGACAATTCGACAGAGCATAAGCGTTGCTCGATTTCCTGACAACCGGCTTCGCTTTGCGATACTATAATACAGTTATACACTTATTTAGAGTTTGTGGAGTAAACTTTTTGATTTTTTCATACTWTTCTTTGCCACTGAAAACACATTTGACACTAACGCCACTCATTTTTACAATGGATGTAAAACTGATAGCTGGAAACGGAAAAAAAGTAGAAAACACTACAAACAAACAAAAGTGTCAAGCGTCTACTAACAACAACCACGCTATTGTGATCAGTTGAGATGGCATCATGGCGGCAGACGCTAGTATGAGGACGGCGCGAGAGAGTGAAAAAGAAACTGAGGAGTGGGGGATACACATCTCTCAGCATTAGTACGCTTRATCTTTTGTTGACGATTTTACCTGTATGTACCCCATGGAAACTGTCAGATTATAGGATTTTCGTAATTCTGACAGAATTACTTTTAAAATGAAAAAAAATCTGTCGCGCCCGAGTATTTTAAGGTGACGTATTTTATTTACAGATTTGTCACCCTGCTATTTCTCTAAGTCACCCTCAAACTATCAGAATATATAAATATATGTACACTCGTTTTCATGTATTTAATTTACCATCTCTTAATCAATTTTCCCGAAGGATCAATTTTTTTTTCTCTAATCTGACGAACTCCCCCCCCCCCCCAACGCACGCCTCCATCTGCAGGGCTCATATTTGGTACGGCTACATAAAAAGATGCATAAAATTTTCTGACACGCTTTAGTAACTTCAAAAAGCCCAGGGAAGCCCAAGATCCCTACTAATATGTTCGACGACTTAGTTTTATTATTATACTAAAAGACCCGTCAACGCTTTAGTGTGATTGATATGATGGCTACTATTAACTAATGAGATATATTATTTTGGGTGAAGCAGCATTTATTAATTAAAAAMTATAGGTTCAGAGAGTAGTAACACACAAAAATCAATTTTTGTATTTTGGGGGAAAAATACTGTTGAATTTTGGCTCTGTAACAGGAAAATGAGTCTTGGTAAAGAGATTTCCTAATTTGGAAATAGGCGAAATGAGCACCGAAGACAATGAAGGCAGCGAATGCCCYAAAGAGGTGAAAGTTCTGTGCAATTTGAGTGTCGCGGGAGTTCATAATCGAAAAAAAAACAAGTAAGGAAGGGCTAAGTTCGGGTGTCACCGAACATTTTATACTCTC
>NW_017535309.1:2398-10299 GCF_001853355.1 Bactrocera latifrons
ATCACTTTGGTATATATAACCCTATATCTAACTCTTTTAGTTTTAGGACTTACAAACAACCGTTATATGAACAAAACTATAATACTCTCTTTAGCAACTTTGTTGCAAGAGTATAAAAAACAACGAATTTCTGATTCTGAAGAGTGTTTGAGATATCTTTAATCATAATAAAGACGGTATTTGACAATCGAAACATGGTCCAATCGAAATTCAGCCTAGAGGAATGGACATTATGAGACAGTCCTCAAGCGCTGAAAGACGAAAAAGTCTGGCAAGGTCTTGGCATCAGTCCTTTATGATGCGCATAGGATAATCTCCATCTACTGATTACTGAGCGAGTTAGAATCCATTGCACGGCGTATTTGGTTGGTATATTCTACCATACCCAGTATTTAGCAATTGCATTTTTTTGAGGATTTGATATTCTACGCATATACTTCATCATTTTCGTTTAAATATTGTTTCGAAAATATTTCTCTATATCTCAAATAAAAATATGTATTTTTATCAACACTACAATTATTCCGCTATTTTTTAAATTTAAAAGACGCGTTTGTATTGAGTCCTTCGCCCATAATCTACTATATTAGCCCTTGACGACGAAAATGGCTGAGAATTTTTTTTTATTCTTTATTTCTTTTATTCTTATATGAATTTTGAACACATTCCTATGACGATTAAGGTATTTATGAATTGTATTGACTTTTAAAATAGARAAATAAATAGTATCTTATGTCCGTCCCCTGGTTCTAAGCTGCATCCGCACCTACATAATTTACAGCCAAATCGTTTTAGCCGTTCTTGAGTTATAAATAGTGTAATTTACACGACTTTCTGCGTTGACTGCGTACAACCAGTATTCATATCCATTTAATTCATATCCATTAAATTCTCAATTATTTATCATAGATTTTATTGTAACTGAACTTTTCTTGTATCTGCGTCAATCACCGATTTTGAAAATTAGCAGTTCATTAGGTGAGGGATTTGTCTTTTCTGGTCTGGTGATATAAATATTTCGTCATTATTAATTTTTTTGTTAACACTAAACATACCATAACGGGTTAAATGACCTATTTTGAACTTTTGCATTGGAAATGCACGTAGAATTTTATTGCGTTTGCACATTTGATTTCATGACTTTTTCTAAGTAATTAATGTACAGTTATAAAAATATTATTGATTTGGATTTTTTTGTTCTTTTTTTTTTTTGTTTCTTCTGAGTAATCCTTGGTGTATAGGTGTATACCGATATCTACCACAACAGGTCATTTGACCTGGAGAGAATTTTCCTGTTTTATGCGATTATCGAGTCATATTTGTAGTCAGTAAGGTGCACATTCTCCCAAAGACTGTTGCGTAAAGTAGTTCAACGAAAATTGCTCAGAATAATTTCAAGAAAATATCAAATTTTAGATTGAAAATAGCTTTTTAGTGTAAGAAAAAGTGGCAAAAATTGAAAGTCTTGGTACCTACATAGCTTATATTTTGTTTTGATAGCTATAGTAATACAGATAATTTTTTCCCAGAAAAATGTCGAAGCAAACAAGACAGTACAAGTTCTAAGAAGATATAAATAATATTGGCGAAGAGTTTTCAGAAATTAATGAAGATGAATTTTCTGAAAATGAAGATATATTGGCAAATAAAAATGAGTTTGATTCTACAGATACTGACGATGAAGAGGAAAATATTGTAAACGTATGTAGTGGYCGAAAAAGAATAAGATCACTCTCAAGTTCGGAAGAAAGTGAAGTAGAAATAAATGAATAAAATGTTGCAATTGATGGATCTGTTTGGGAAGAAATGCACCTGGAACACCACCACTTTATAACATTTTCAGGCAAGAAGTAGGCCCAACAGAGTATTCAAAACGGCATATAATGAAAGGTAAAGTTAGTTCTGCATTTTCATTGAAAATTGACCACCGTATTATGAATCATATGAAAATATGCACAATAGAAGGAGCATACAGAGTGTTAGATTCCGATTATAGTTTACCTAAAAAAATATTAGATGCATTTATTGGAATTTTATATGTTCGAGCTGTATATGGAGCAAATAATTTGAATATTTCCTTTTTGTGGAATAACATATGGGGACCTAAATTTTTTACTGAAACTATGAGCAGAAATAATTTSACCGAATTTCTTAGATTTATTCGTTTTGATAAAAAAAAAGTCAGCGGGTCAAACGTTTGAACACAGATAAATTCGCTATGGTATCTGCAATTTGGGATATTTTCATTGAGAACAGCCAAAACTGTTAAAAACCGGGTGAAAATATTACTATAGATGATTAGCTATTTCCGACTAAAGTACGATGTAGATTTACGCAATACATGCCTAACAAGCCGGATAAATTTGGAATCAAATATAGGCCCTCTTCAGTACCACTCTCTGAATATGTTGTACTCAAACTTATTGATCCATTTACGGGTTGTGGAAGAACTGTGACCATAAACAACTTCTTCACAAGCAAACCCCTAGCAACACAACTCCTAGCTAAAAAAAAATACGTTAGTTGGAACTATTCGGTCAAATAAAAGAGAATTACCACTAATTGCGAAGCAAAAGAAAGATGATGTGGAACGATTTTAATTAAAAATTGTTACAACAGATAATTTGTACTCTTACAATCTATAAAAGTAAGCCAACAAAAAAGTACTTATACTTCGTTCTATACATAAATTCGTTAAAGTAAAAAACAATGATAAACGTTTGCCTGAAACGGTTTCATATAACAATACAGCAAAATTTGGTGTAGACATGACCGATCAAATGACGAGGAAATTTACTACAAAATCTAATTCTTGCAGATGGTCTCTCCAAGTTTTTTTCAATATCCTTGATTTAGCTGGCTTGGATTTTGTACAAGTAAACGACAGGAGAAAATATCTCGAGACAAGATTTTTTACTCAAGCTAGCAGAAGAACTTGGTGCCGATTTTCCAGAAGCCTGTGAACAACCAAAACAAGAAAAAAATACAAAAGGATCGTTGCCTAAGTCTACTACAGATGCTTATAAACGTATGAAATGTCAAATAGGATACTGTAAAGGAAATAAAACCAACAAAATTTGCTCTGAATGTAAAAAATATGTTTGCGGAAAATGTACAATGGAAACACTTATATGTTAAAAATCCGATGAACTATGAATTAAAATTTTTTATTTTTTGCTTTTGTAATAGAAATGCTCAACAGACTATTTTGTTAAATTATTATAAATTTAATTTATATTCTTATTTCCTTAGTAACATGCATATTTCATACATTCAAGATATATTCAAGAGATTGATAAATTTGTAAAATTATTTTCTCATAAACTACTGGAGATAAATCGATGAAATTTCGTAAGGTTTTATATAATTTTTTACGGTTACTTGTTTAAATAATAATATTTTACATMATTTTTTGTTAAACAATTTAATTTTTTGTCCGCTCTTCCGTTCTTAAAACGTTCGGCATATTCGTCGGTGCGCTACGTAAGCTTCCGACATCTGTGTCTTAAGGAAAGCCAAAATGATACATGAAGATAATCAATAAATCTATTAGATGACTAGTTAAATAAATTATTGTTAATTATTATGTACATATAGACGAATGTGTGACATACAGAATTATATTAATGTATAATTTATATTTCATTGTAATTTTATTTATATGAAAAAATATTCTGATCTATAAAAGTGAAGAACGAAGAACCACATGCGGACTGCTCAAAAATGATTTTGCAAAAAACATATTTAAATTTCTGCTCTTAATTGGATCATGATGCTCATAAAAAGAAATTGTTTAAAACATATTAGTTTTTGTCACATATGTATATTAAAAAAAATTATTATAATAATGTTAACTCATTGTGAAACAATTGTTATGTTCCTTATACTAAATATATTAAAAAACTGTATATACTGTGCTAAATAAAAATAAAAAGAAATGAAAATTGTACAATATTATAATTTTGTATGTTCACACATTCGTCTATAAGTATGTACGTAAAAATACAGGCGGTCGTAACAATGGGTACTTTTGGATAAAATATTTTGAATTCGGTTGTGGCCACACCCCTAATATGTTTACTGTGCATATCTCCTAAACTACTTAAGCGATAACAACCAAATTACTCGCCCAGCACGAATATTACAGGAACTACTATAGATAGTGTGAAAATGGATGAAAACTCCGCTCACTCTCCATATATGTAACGGTACTGTTCAAAACTCCTAAAAGCGCGATAAATCAATAAGTAAATGCGCCAGAAACGTAAATTTTTCCGCCGGAATGGTATGACAAGGTTTTATAGGGCGGGTTAACAATTGGACGATGGGCGTGGTACCTAATAKGTTTGTCCCAGCACCTATAGTTGACTTTTGTTCGAAAATATCAGTCAATGTGTGAGATATGCAATAGAAATTAAGACAGAATCCTTTTCCTGCAGTAGTAATTCTGTGTCTCCAAAATGGGTGGAATCAGGTCAATACTTCCTGGTGACTTTTTGCTGGATATATAGCCCAATATTTGAGATATATAGCCCGAAATTTCAGAACGTATTTTACTCATAATAGTATATAATATCCATATAACTATTACCAGGATTTTCGAACATCTGGCTGATTTCGCATAATGACTACGTCTAATGATTTTGATTTTTCTAACAAATCGTATGCCGAATATATTATATGCATATGTACATAGGTATGTATCGGAAGGTATTTTCCTGGCTTTTATTTCTGCTAATTGCAAGGGTATAAAATATTCGGTTGTACACGAATTTTGCCCTTTCTTACTTGTTTGAAATTCAGCTTAGAAGTCTGCTTCTTCATTAGAAGCTGGATGAACGAAAATGTGACTTGCCTTAAGCCTCATGAAAATGACGTCAACAGCGAATAGCTAGACAAAAGAAAAAGCTACGGCAGCAATCGTTTTAAGTATCATACCTACGCCGATGAACTAAATAAATTGTAAGATATCAAGCGAATCATGGAATACCGTAAGTGATGTTCACAGGCCAAAGGGATGAGTTTTATGTTGTATTGTTAAATCACTCTGCCGAAATCTTTCCAAAATTCGGTAGTGACATTAGATTCTCGAGATCATGTTATGCAATTAAGTGCTGTCGAGATTAAGCTAATCGAAGAAGGTGAGGAACAAAACTGCACTGGTGCAGAACACACTAAAGGTAATGTACATATTTATGGTTCTCGAAAGTAAAGACGATAAAGATCATAAGAATACCAAAATTTTGCATGTAAAAATACAAAATGCAATTAGGAGCAGTTAGAAATGAAGCATAAAAAATAATAAATGGCAATGTTCGGGTATATCGGGAGCATACAATACTTTTGCAACTTGCAAAAATCAAAGGCCGGTAAGTTTCCTCAGCTGTTGAAAAAACTTTGTATTAATATAAATGTGGCGAAAGAAGTATTTATTATTCGCTGATATCGTGAAAAAATTACACTAAAATTTGGTATCTTCTGTACTTATATTGGAGGTACAATTAATATGCCACAAACTAATCAAATACTCCCAAAGTCTCATCGCTGAATCTCAAWTTTTCTTCTTTAGTGGCGTAGACACCGCTTACACATTTTAGACGAGTTAACAACAGCGCTACAGTCGTTTCCCCTTTTCGCAATTTGACGCCGATTGGAAATTTCCGGCGAAGCCAGATATTTCTCTGTCTGGTCTTTTCAACGGAGTGGAGGTCTTAGTATTCCTCCGTTTCCCCCGGCGGATATTGCGTCGATTATTTTCAGAGCTGGAGTGTTTTCGTCCATACGTATGACATTACCTAGACAGCATAGCTGCTGTCTTTTAATTCGCTGGACTAAGTCAATGTCATCATATATCTCGTACATCGTTCCACTGAATGCGATATTCGCCGTGCCGCTCGCCAACGCGCAAAGACCCTAAATTTTTCGCCGAACCTTTCTCTCGAAAACTCACAATGTCGACTCATCAGATTTTGTCATCGTCCATGCCTTTGCACATATAGCAGGACGGGAATAATGAGTGTTCMTGTTAATGCTGGTTCCGAGATAGACGAAATTGTCTACGACTTCGAAGTTATAACAACAGTGACGTAGAGGCCTAATCGCCAGACGACTGTTTGTTTAATAACAGGACATATTTCGACTAGCCCTCGTTCACTGCTAGACCTATTTGTTTTACTTCGTTATCCAGTCAGCTTATACAGCCGTATTAGTTTTGCGGGGATACCAAACTCAGACATAGCGGAATAAAGGCAGCTCCTTTTCGTGCTGTCAAAAGCAGCTTTAAAATCTACAAAGAGGTGGTGCATATCGATTCTCCTTTCCGAGATTTTGCGCATGGTGATTGTCTGGTCTGTTTCTGATTTTCCAGGCCTAAAGCCACACTAAAAAGATCCAATCAGTTTGTTAAACGTTGGCTTTAATCTTTCACTGAATTAGCGTAACGTCGTCATCGATAGCGGAATCGTGTTCGCCTTCTCCAGGCGTTATACTTTCACCGTTATTCAGCAGGCTCGATAAGTGTTCCCTCCATAACTTTAGTATGCTCTAAGCATCGGTTACTTGATCACCTCTGGTAGTTCAACAAGACTATGCTCCGAACTTAAAACTTTCTGTTAGCCGTCGCATCTTTTCGAAGAATTTTTGAGCATTACCACTGTCGGCCAGCTTATCAAGCTCTTCGTACTCACGCATATTGGCCTCTCTCTTTTTCTGTCTGCAAATGCGTCTCGCTTCACTCTTCAACTGTCGGTTCTTATCCCATCCCGCACGTATTGTGATCGATTGTAAGGTTGCGAGGTAAGCAGTCTGTTTTCTCTCCGCGGGACTCCTCGCCGTACCAGCTGTTCTTTCGCATTTCCCGAAAACCAATATTTTGGTTTGGAGCTATACGTAAGGAGCTTGAAATGCCGTCCCACAGTTCCCTTATACCGTGTTGTTGACCACTGTTCTCAGAGAGCAGGAGTGCAAGATCAGTAGAAAATTGTTCATTTATCTGTTGTGATTGCAACTTTTCGGCGTCGACCTTCCATGTATTTTCTGACGTGGGTTTTTGTGCACAGAGTTGTGGCACACTGTGCGCCCGTGTCTTGCGTCTACGAACAACATGATCAATCTGGTTTGTGGATGTTTGATCCGKAGACAACCAGCAGAGAAAGTATAATATAGAGAAGGTTCAATTGTGGACAGGCATGTGAACTGTCAAGAGCTAACAAAATCCTATTAGTGGATTTCACCACTTTTGGCTCGGAAGGAGAAATTTTAACAGAGATGAGTGAACAGAGCTGAGCATTGAATGAAAATTATGCTCAGAAATATACATTGCTTTTACAGTTGAATGTTGCTCTTTTGCTTATATTTTTATACGTTTACATTGAATCATATCAATTGATATGACTATCATTTTGCGAATTTTCGTGAATTCATGCAAAATTGATAACAATATTATTAAATTATGCTATTTTCTTTGTAATATTTGTAATTAATGTAAAAATAAAAGCTACTTTTTAAATATTTCTTATCATTGATAATATTATATAATTTCGTATGCACTATATCTATGAAACATTATCGTAATATCCTAAAAACATAATATATTACAATAATAATATATGTAATTCACACCTTTTGTCATTTAAAACTTTCATACGCATCTATCCGGCAGATATGTATGTATGCAAATACAAATCAATTTCAAATCAAGATATTATCATTTATCAGTAATATAATAAATATAGTTTAAAAAAACTAAAAAACACGCTTTTAAAGCATATCAAACTAAAAAGTGAAAAATAATTCTTTSTATAAACTAACAATAATAATGAAGGAAAAATTCTTGGATTATTGTGAAAATAGCGTGGAATGCTTGATGTATGAAAAATATGTCACAAAGCACTCCACGCTTT
>NW_017535310.1:0-1205 GCF_001853355.1 Bactrocera latifrons
CGGTTTTTGTTTTATCACCATTAGGTGAGAGCATTCGTTTTCTCTTAGCTGAGGTTGTGCCGACTACCTGCCAGCTGACAGTACTCATAATTAGTTCACCAAAATACATTTGTTTTTGTAATTAACACTCGCAGTAAGTTGTTTAATATTTACTAAGTTCTTAGCTATTAAAAATAGCAAGACTTTACGACCGCAGGTAGTCAGACCTGTTTTGTTCAATAATCACAAATTGTTGTTGCCGWTAACGGTGAGATTTTATGGTATTTCTTGTTAAGCCTTTTCCAGAACAAGTACGGGAGCGAACTAAAACGCGTCCGCACTCTTTGAAAGTTACCACTTTACTCACTTTTCCAATGAAAACGAAATATTTATGGAAGACATTTCCAATGAAATTGATGATGGTAAGTTAAACTCAACATAAATAATCTTGTTTTTTAATTACCACGTGTTTGTTGTTTTCTAGATAATCCAAGTTCATCTAACTTAAAAAAAAAATATATTTAAAATATAAACTGAAAAAGTGGTACTTTGAGTACAGCCCAAGTAGAAATTCAGTAAACTCATTATTATCAATTTTGCAAGATGAAGGCTTGGATGTCCCTTTGTCGTTACATGGTCTAATAGGACAAAACGAAAAAATTATTGTAAAAAGCGTTCATCCTGGCGAATATTTCCATATAGGCATTAGCTATCATTTACAAAAAATKTCTGATAGGATTAAAAACATGTCTCAAATAATGATAGATATAGGCATTGATGGTCTTCCTTTATTTAAAAGTTCCAAAAGGTCGCTATGGCCAATATTAATCTCTATAGAAAATATGCAAGAAAAATATGTATTTTTAATAAGAGCGTTTATCGGTGGCTCTAAACCTGTAAGTGTAGATCAATACCTGCATGATTTTAATAATGATTTAAAAATAATAATGCAAGAAGGAGTTCTCATCAATAAACAACCAATAGCTGTAAAGATAATAATGATAATACCCAACGATTACCCTCCTCCCGCCCAACCGACGCGAGGGGCGCAATCCGTCAACGAGCGGAATTAGCCGAGTCATAATAGGCAAGGGAGTTTTAAGCGTTGCGATCTTAAGCTGCTCAGCTACAGAAACAAACATTTCAACAGCCAAAACTAGTTGGGAGTCCATAGTTACTCCCAAGTCAAAAAAACTGCATACTTGCTCCAACCTAAAGTTTTGTAT
>NW_017535310.1:3695-5375 GCF_001853355.1 Bactrocera latifrons
CGCAGCAAAGCTTGAGATAAATATTGCTTTTTTCCGCGGTATTACAATTAAGTTTTTACCACCTGACTTACAGTTATTTGGAAGTGGATCCTGAGAAGGTTTTCGTTTACCATGCTCAGTGACAGGCTTCTCTGTATTCTGAGCAGACGAAACCTTCTCTCCTTGTGGACAAGGGGAAGAAAGATTGATGAGGTAATATTGGGTGGAGGCATTTTTTTTAAGGAAGAAGCAGTGGTCTCTTCATCAGACGGATCTTTACGTTTATTGGAAGGTTTTGGATTCTCTTCCTGGTCATTCAGGCATTTAAATGATTGAAACAACGTTTCATAATGCCTAAATTTATTTGTAAGGGTTTCAAGCTCACGACCAATTTCCTTGAAACCATTGCGCGCCGACTCGCCTTTCACAGAGCAAAAAATAATAATAATATATTTGTAACAAATGAATGCAATAAAAATAGTTAGTTATAAAACATAACAATCAATGTAGCGAGCAGTTTGAGCTGCACTGTAACATACGAAAAGTAAGAAACTCGCGAACAGCTGTGGACAAAGATGGAAACGAATAAAAACAAGAGAGAAATTTAAGTAAGCAATGTAAATTAACGCTAACAATTGCACTATTTAAAATGTAGTACAAAAACAAATTGAAAATGACTCGGCACAATAAATTTAAATTAGCTAACACAGAATAAAAGTAAATACAATAGCTTCAATAGCACAATATAACACTAATACTTATCTTAAAGATCAATTAATCCAAATATTTTCACAATTAAGTCTTGAGTATAAATTAAATAAATTCGACAGAGCACCAAAATTCACAGCTGAGCACGAGAAGGGTTGTCAAGATATATAAGATAAGAGCATTTATTTGTGACGCCCCTGCAAGAGCTTATGTTACAGGGGTTGTAGGTCACAATGCTCATTATGGTTGCCACAAATGCATACAGAAAGGGAAAACAATTGAACATGTTGTGGTTTATAGCACAAAAAGGTGCGATGAAAGGACGGATTCAGATTTTAAAATCGTGTGCACCCAGAACATCATAATAACATGTTTACAAATATCCCTTCAGAACTCGAAAAGCTTGGAATAGAAATGGTATCGCAGTTTCCTCTAGATCCCATGCATTTATTGGATCTAGGAGTAACAAATGCTGATATGCATTATAAACCGTAAAACAAATAATTTCAAATTGCAAAAAAAAAAAAGATAAAGAACTGATTTCAAACGGTTACTTGCTTTAGGTACTTTTATAACAAAAGAATTTTCAAGAAAACCAAGAAGCCTCGATGAATTAAAATTTTGGAAGGCAACTGAGTTTAGCCAGTTTCTTTTGTATACTGATCCTATTGTTTTGAAAGGCATTATTAGTGATAAGATTTACAATCATTTTTTAATTTTGCATTGCGCCTAACGTTTGCTATGTTCTAAAAAAAAGCTATTTTGATAACTTGGATGTAAGCGACCAGCTATTAAAGAAATTTGTAATTCTGTTTATCCAGCTCTACTCAGAGAAGGCAGTTACTTATAATGTCCATACAGTGAAACTTCGATAAGTCGTAACCTCGATAAGCGAAAAACCTTGATATTTCATAGTATTTCTTCGGTCCCTAGAAAAATTCGCGAAAAATGCATGTATTTCGGTCCCTTTGATAACTCGTATTTTTCTTGAGA
>NW_017535310.1:6250-8088 GCF_001853355.1 Bactrocera latifrons
ATCATGGACTTTACTGCATACAAGTTTGAGAATTTCATGCAAGACATAAGAAACAAAATTAAATGCCCAACAAGAGTTCTTCAACAGCTTAATAATTTATATGTAAATGAAGTAGTAGTGTCATCAAAAAGTCCAGTAGTTGGTTTTAAAACAAATCGTTTGGGAGAAGTAATTTCATTTGAAAGCCATTTTTTTTTTTTTTTTATCAACAGTTCAACCCAATAATTACTGCTGTTGCATTCCCTTCAAAATTAAGGAAGTTAAGCAAATAGATGATGAGAAATATATAGTGGGCAATAGAGTTTTGAACTTTGATAATTTTTTCACGCAACCAGTCCAATCTTTGTCAGCATTAGGAATAGTAATAGCGAGTAAAGATATACATATGTTCTGATTTAAAAATATTCAAATAAATATATAGCTTTGCCTTATGGAGAACAAATCGTCATGATGTCATATCTAATAATTTTATAATTTTTAAATGAAAATTGTTACACTTATGTTCAATTGCAGATGTCTTTATTTAAGTCGCAAATYCCCGATTCTGATTTCTTTATCGCTTCTAGCGAGTTTACCAATATAARTACAACGAATAACACTAAATTAGAAGGTAATATCAATAACAAAGTACATAATTTCAATGTTTTTAATCAAAATGTTTGTATTTATTAGAAAAAATTGGTATCATCATAGCCAACCAAAACATCATAAAGAGACAACAAGCAGAAACGTTGGCGATGTTTAAGCAGCTATTTGAAAAAGATGTAGGCTCCTATGGAACAAGAAGTGTGTTCCCGTTGTCCAACTTGGAAACATTAAAAAAACTGAATGCAGATATAGTGGCAGGTTCCAGTGCAGACTATGTAAGTTGTCTATATAATCCCTTAAGTTTCACTATTTGACTAATAAATATTATACCTATTTTTCTATAGATAAAAATCATTAAAAATATAATATGCAAAACGGGGATTATTAAATCTATTGAGGGTATTTTCGAAAGGAGTCTTATTGTTCAGTTGAAGTACGATGGCATTCATTCCAAATACTCCTTAAAGGAATGCAAGGGGTTAATCGACTGCTTGTTTGGTAAATAATTTTAGAAAGGAAAAAATATATACATATTTTCTAAAAGTTTTTATGATTTCAGAGGCATCAATGAAAGAAAGATATTCCCATGGCGAGTTTGTTAAAGACTTGCGACAAGTTTTAAAACTGGCGAAAAATCGTCATTTTAAAACAAACTCCATATTAAAATCTAAAAAATAAAATATTTAAATAAAATTAATAGTGTCCACTGCTTCCCCTATTGGTATGTTTTTAGTAAGTAGTTACTAGTATGTAATAGAAAAAATAGTTTGGAGGAAAGTACTTCGAAGTATACGAAATACTGGGTTTATAGCAGTGGTCGGCAAGTGCCGAGTGCACGCATACAAAAATATTCTTGCTTGTGAATGTGGCAAAAATACTCATTGCCGCTGTCAAATTGTACACCCAAAAATTTTGCGCGCAAATAATATATATTTTTCTGAAAATTTCACAGAACACTTTAAAAATAACTGAGAAGTATTAGATATTACAAAATAAAAAATATCAGAACTGCTTTTCGAAAATTTGAAAAATCGTTCCCTTGTAAGGGGTAGAAGTCTGAAAAAATGTTAAACGTATTTTGAATAATATTGGAAAAATGCGCAAGGCTAATTCGATTCACCTTGCAGTGCTAGCGCAGCGTAAAGTGACGTGATAGGTCGCGTGGATTATATAAGYATGTACATATGTCATTTTCAAGCTTAAAAATAAAACACACTAATCCACATATTTGCTTACTTCTTTGTTTATTG
>NW_017535310.1:8123-11016 GCF_001853355.1 Bactrocera latifrons
TATTATTTGAAATTATAAGTTAACTTTGCGTTTACTGTTTGTACCTTAAGTTTAACCACTAAACAGTTCTCAAAATGTCATCTATATTCATATCAGTTTTGTTAAGTTTAATTCTCATGAAATCTTCTAAATTCGTGTCTGTTAAACGACTCCTATGTTTGCTTTTAATGATTTTTAATATAGAAAAAGCGTTTTCGCACATATAGGTGGTGACAAACATTAAATAGAGCTTATATATTTCGGTTGTGCAATTCGGGTATTTTTTTTTTTACATATTTTTGCTTCCAAAACTCCTTTCCCGTCGCCAAAGGTAATGAGACATCTTCTATCATTTGTTGTATTTCTTTTCTAATTGCAGGGCTTTGATTTTGTACATCAGAAACATAAGTGTTATTGTGAAGGTCTATAGCCGGTAATATTTTATTAAAATCTTCAAATCTCTTGTTTATGTTGTGAAATATTTCCTCACTTGTTGTAAAGAATTCTTGAAATAAAGAATCTGAAATACATAAATTAAGTGATCCAGTTATCTGCAGTGAGCTTATATTTTTATTTCTTAATTTTCCATTTAAAATTTGTAATTTTCTTTTGAAATTGTTAATAATTGGAAATAATTCAAATATATGTTTACTTTCGCCCTGCAGTGCAAGATTAATTATATTACAAAAGTCAGTAAGGAATGCTAGTCTGATTAAAAAATCGTTCTCGCTTAAATTCCCCGATAATCTTTTAGAATCTGGAGATTGATCCAGTTTTAAGAACTCTAAAATTTCACATCGAAGTTCAAAAAGCCTTTCTAGACTTCTTCCTCTGCTAAGCCACCTTACTTCTGTAAATCACCGTAGTCAGCTTCAACCTCCTCAAGAAATGTTTTAAATTTTCTATGATTTAACGCATTGTAACCCCCTTTATTTTATTTATAATTTCTACACATATTTTCATCAYATCATTCAAGCATAAATTTTTASCAAATAGGGCTTGCTGATGTATAATGCAATGACATGTTGGCACATCAATATGTTTGTTTAAATGCCCAATAAATCCCTTCTTTTTTCCCACCATCTGTGCAGACAGCACTCAATTTATTTTTGTCAATAATTGAAAAAACTCTCTCATTAACAGCTTCCCACAATGTTTACCCAACAAAATCCTCATAAGTAACCAAATTTTCGTGGACTGTTTTCAAAAAAATTATTAATCGGCATGTATTACCTATGTCAGTACTGTCATCTAAACAAATACAAAAAAACAAACATTCCGGAAGGCGTTTTTTCAAATCCTCAAATAAAAAATTACTTATTTTTGCTGTACGGCGATTAAGAGTTCTGGCTGATAATGGAATCGTTTCAACAAGCAAAGCCATATCTTTGCMACTTTGGCCAAAGCAATTTAAAACATTTTCAACAAAATTTTTTACAAAAGGACCGTCTTCATATGGACGATATTTCTTTGCCAATGCAAGCGCAACAACATAAGATGCTTTTAATATTTGGCGTTCTTCACAATTTTGATTATTATCTGGCTGTTTTAAAAATTTATTGGACACTTTGGCTTTCATTTCGACAAGTAGTTCCGCTCTTTCATAATTTTTGTACTTTTCATAATAAATATGGTGTGACATGTAGTGCCTTCTTATGTTATATTTGCTGCATTTTGCTAATTGTGTCGAACAAATGTAGCATTGCGGCTTTTTAAAATAATTTTCAAAGAAAAAAAAACATCAATTCCCAAGAATTGTCAAACATATTTTTGCAGTGTATTTGAATTAAACAAGCGCGCATAATGTTGCTTTAACAAAAGTCAAGCAGAGACTAGCGGCTTTGTGTATACAAATCTCTTGCGTACATGTGAATTGCCGATCGTGTCTGTGTRAAAACACGATTACAGTCGGGCCCGCGGGTGTATGGGCTGCCGACCACTGGTTTATGGTAAGTAGTTACCGAATAAATAAAATATTGGTGTGGGGAAAGTACTTTCCGTCACATGAATTCGTAAGCGAAGTGGAGGTCCTTCGCTCCAATGAGATTGATCAGAAATACGAAATTAGATAGTATTATTGTAGGAAAGTACCCCTACTTATTTTTTCAGTAGGAAGTGTCCAATTCTTTCCTACTTCCAAGTCCCACTGGGTGTCATGATGAATTCCTTATACGACGCAGAATTTTGCAAGCCGAGTACAAATATTTTGCACATTCCTTGACAAATACAGTCAATTCCAGTTATGTGCCACAATCAAAGATGCAGATGTTTGTAGTTTGTAAAAATAAAAATATAATACGGCACATAAGTGAGTGGTACTTAAAACAATAATTAGTATTTCATAAAACAAACCGTGAGATGCAGCAAGATATGGGCAGTTAAGAGGGATGATTTTCATTTAAGCGGAATACTGCTTAGCCGGGATTCACTGTACACATAAATCAGAGGAATATTGAATAATTTATTTCTCACATTTCTTGACTTGAAAATCGACAAATAAACTATGTTGTCAATTTTATTCTATACTTATATTTGCGGGGTTGTCGCTTTTTCCTTCTCATACAAATATCAGAAATTGTTCAATTTATAATTTTTAGCTTTCGCCAACTTCGAGAAAAGACGCTTGTTGGCAAAGGCAATCTCGGGGAGATGTAATGGTGTTTGTTTTTATGAATGAAGCAACCCTACAAGAATTGAATGATAGAAACTAACCCAATAGCAATTTTCTCACTAACACAAATGCATAGACTTCAGAAATTATTGTATACCTATCCACAAGTAAGAAAGAGACGATTCAGATTATTTTCTTTCGGGCTATGATTACACGTGCAAAACGGAAATAGCTGATATACACACAGTGTAGACATACATGCATACATACACTGCATGTATATCAGCTGTTGTAATGCCAAAC
>NW_017535311.1:0-1107 GCF_001853355.1 Bactrocera latifrons
CTCAGCTCTGTTCATACGAAAATGTTAAAACTTCTCCTGCCGAGCTGGCAGTGGTGAAACTGGCTCATCTCGACCGAGTTAGCCAAAAATATTTTTACGATCTCCGCGCCGTGAACCTTCTCTATGATAAACGTTCTCTGTATATAGCAAAGAGCGTCTATCATAGAAAAAGTTTACGGCGCGGACATCGTAAAAATATTTTTGGCTAACTCGGTCGAGATGAGCCAGTTTCACMACTGCCAGCTCGGCAGGAGAAATTTTAACATTTTCGTTTGAACAGAGCTGAGCGTGAAATAAAAATTATGCTCAAAACTATATATTGCTCTAACAGACGTACAGTGGGGAGGAAATGTGATTCCACGATCAACATTTTCATGTTTGAGCGCGCATAAAAAATAAACGAATGAAGTAAATGACAAAAACTTTTTTTTTTTTGAATATATAGGTTATTTGTAACCATTAGGCGTAAATAGCAAAATAGTAACAGAGGCAACGGCATAGTTATAATTCAAAAACAAAAAAAAAACGGCATGCCGTCGTCTCCTGACAGACTCTAACGCTCGACTTATGATATCCAAAATGAGAAAAAAAAGGCTTTTAACGCCAACGCCAGCAGAGGCTTCTATGGAAATAAATAAAAGAGTAAGTCGATGGACAACTAGAAGAGCGCTGGGTAGGATTGGTTACGTAGCAGCTGTGAAAAAAAACAAACCAGCTTTATCCGAGAAAAATGTTAAGGCACGACTGAAATTCGCAAAGGCACTCAGAAACTGGACAGTTGAAGACTGGAAACGTGTTATCTGGTCGGACAAATCCAAGTTTAACCGTTTTCAATCGGATGGAAAAAAGCACTGTTGGCGTAGACCCGATGACAAGCTTCAAAGGCATCACGTGAAGAGAACAGTAAAACATGGGCAGCAAGGTGGCTTGGGGGTGCTTCACGTTTTGGAACGTGGGACCGTTGCACAAAATTGATGGGATTATGCGTAAGGAAGATTATTTAAGTATTTTGCAAACCCAGCATCCCAATTTTCTTGACCAGTGTGCGTATCCAGAGCATGCAATCACTTTTCAGCAAGATGGGGATCCCAAGCACACTGCGAAAAT
>NW_017535311.1:1910-3257 GCF_001853355.1 Bactrocera latifrons
ATATGTACATAAATATGCTCGCATGACATTGGCACACAAATAATGCATACACAATTACATTAGATACGCGTTCATATGTAGATACGTCACCCGCAAAAACTTCAAACTTGGCTTTACAAAAACAACAATCGTTTGAAATAGCGTCATACATATGTACGTATATGCGTACACATGTAAATATGTGCGTATGACATTCCCACACAAATAATCCATACACAACATACTCGCACATACTTATATGCGATCACATGTAGATATGTATGTCGCCCGCATAAACTACGAATATTGTTCTACAAAAACAAAAATGGTTTCAAATAGCATCAGCAGCGTCAAATAGCATCAGCAAGTCATTATGGCAGCCAAATAGTCGATGCGCAAATATGTAGAAAAGTACAGAACAACAATATTTCATTCATGAACGCAAGCGACTTTCAACAGGCAAACTTGCTTCATTCATAAAAACAAACACCATGACATCTCCCCGATCATGCATTTGCCTACAGCGCCTTTTTGCAACGATGGCAAAAGCTAAAAATCATAAATTGAACAATTTCTGATATTTGTATGAGAAGGAAAATGTGACAACCCCGCAAATATAAGTGTTCAAATATATTAGAATAAAAATGACAACATAGATTATTTGTCGATTTTTAAGTCTAGAAATGTGTCAAAGAAAATATTCAATGTTCCTCTGATTTATGCGTACAGTGAATCCCGGTTAAGTAGTACTCCACGTAAATGAAAATCTTAACTGCCCAAAACTTGCTGCGTCTCACGGTTTTTTTTTTAAAATGCATATAAATTATTGTTTTAAGTACCACTCGCTTAAGTATTCGCACTCGCTTATTTGGCATATTATATTTTTATTTTCACAAACCACGAACAACTGTGTCTTAGATTGTTGCACATAACCGGGATTGACTGTATTTGTCAAGGAATGTAAAAAATATTTTTACGCGGCTAAAAATCTGCCTGGATATGTATGCAAGCTCACACACAAACATACATATTAACGCTGGTTTGTTGGCGAAGCTGTACAGCGGCCGTACGTTTATTTTTTTCCGCACAGCTCTGATTTTCTACCAACAATACAATGTTGTGTCGTTTTATCGCCACATTGACTCTTTGATAAAAAGTGAGCTTCGCCATTGGCTGACCGTGTGAATGGGATTTCGCATGAAGCATTGAGTGTACATATTTACATACATATGTTGCATGTAGACAAATTTACAAACATTATGCGTATGGTCTGTCATATTTGTTTACATGCACACATAATTATATGTATAGATATGAGCACATGTGCGACCGCTAGATCTTTTAAGATGATATCCGTTTAAGGTAAAT
>NW_017535311.1:10977-12020 GCF_001853355.1 Bactrocera latifrons
AACTCTTCCAACCAAATTTTAACAAACCTTTCGAATTAACCACAGATGCTAGCAATTACGCTATAGGGGCCGTATTATCAAAAAACCAAAAACCCATATCATTTATTTCACGAACGCTATGTCATATATGTATATACATATATAGCATGTCTACATACTCATATGTAAATATATTATCAAACAAAATAAATATTTAATAAATAAATCTTATTTGTACATTAACTTCAAATATTTTTTTGAAAATAGGTTACATTAAGCAGAATGTTATAAATTACGCATGTATTCATAGAAATACGCAAAATGATAATCATATCAATTGATATGATTGCATGTAAACGTATATAATTATATGCAAAAGGCTAACATACGTCTGCAATAAGAATGTATGTATATTTCTGAGCATAATTTCCATTGAATGCTCAGCTCTGTTCAGGCTCCACTGTTAAGATTTCTCCTACTTAGCTAGCTGTGGTGAAACGCACTCATCGCATTTTGTTAGCTTTTGACAGTTTACACGCCTGTCCGTTGTTGGACCTTCTCTATAAATATACTACGTTCTCTGGAGAAACTTTAAAAGTGGCGCGTGAACAGAGCAGAGCATTCAATGAAAATTATGCTCAGAGACTTACTTCGATTTTGCAGCGGCATGCCGGCCTTTTGGCTTATATTTTCATGCGTTTATGTGCAATTATGTATATGAATTGATTTGAAAATAATTTTTCACAAATTGATTACTTTTTAATTAATTAACTAACTATATTATATTACGCAATATTTTACTCAATGTTAAAATAAGACCAAATTTTTAATTATATCCTATGCTTGATATAGTAGAAATGTATGTATATGTTTGTATGTACATTTGATATGTGTATAATATGTACATACATATACGTATCTGTGTAAAATACTAAAGTAATATATGAAAAAAACTAGTAATATAAGTTAGCACCAGCTAAGTTGAAACCAAAGCTAACAGCAACACTATTGCGCTAAGTCAACAATTACGAAGAACTGGGAAATAGCCCAGACGCGCGCTCAGC
>NW_017535312.1:0-10250 GCF_001853355.1 Bactrocera latifrons
GGTCCTGGCAGCCAGTGCTCCTTTTTTCGTGGAAAAGTAATTGTATTATTGTTTCACGTTTTTATAAATAAATAAATAAATAATACGCTCACTTTGATTTAGGGTTAACGTATGTATGTATGTATATGCCCCATTTCTTGCAAATTCCTTTTGTCTTCTTCCACGGTCTTCCAGCTGCCTGACTTCTTGTGCGTATTGTTGTTTGTATGTAAGCTTATGTTCTTGTCACCGCAGCTTGGTTTTTCTTCCGTACCACTGCACTTTTTTTTTGTTTTTTTCTGGTATATAAGTATAAAATTTTGGGTTTTTCTTCACCTCATTTTCTTAAGAATATAATTAATACTGTTTTCTTTTTATGTAAAACTCAATTAAAATGTGTTACTTTGTTGATTTTAATTTATATTTTTAATGCGGCAATCTAAGTTTTTTGAAATAAATTTAGAAAACTACATACATATATACGGTAAGGACGTTTCTAAGTTAGTTTAGCAGATCGTATAATATGTATAAGTTATCTTAATAAAAATTTGTGGAAACATTTTTACAAACACAACTTCATGTTGTTGTATGCAAATTGTTTGGTTATATCAGATTTCCTTAAATAAATACGAAATTAACAAATAAAATACGTTTTTCAGCCGCTATAGAACTTTAAATGAAATATTATCTAATCTAATTCTAATTAATATTTAATTAAGAATATAACAAATGTACATCTCTTTATAAATTTTCAGATAATTTCTGCTTGCCAGCTAGCCACCCTGCAACAATTTGAGCCTTATGAAACTATTTACCATGAAGATAAAGGACTGGAAACATTTGTTTATTTCGTTATAWGCGGCACCTGTATGGTTCTACAATGCTTAGAAATTAAGGTTTATTCACTATTTGAATATACGTCAAATAGAAAATCTAATTGGTGTTTCGCAGGTCTCTATGCAGCGAAAGTGGAAAAAATTCGAACTTGTTGATATTGTCAAGAGTGAAGATATATTCAGAAATTTAAGCCATGCAGAAATTCGAAGCCATATGCGCGTAAAATCCATGTTTTCTTTTACCACAATATCCATTGTAGAAGATGAATCTCAGTCAGATGAGGATACGTATATTAGTGTTCAACAACAAAGAATGGTAAGAAATTTSTATGTATTGTCGTTTTCTTAAGGAAATATGTTTTTTTTAGTATTACAAAATTTATAAGAATGGAACCTTCAGCCTTACTTTTACACAAATTTCGTCAGTGTTTTAACGATAAGCGTTTGCTTTTAAGAATATGCAATAAATTTTCGCATTGCCCTATATRAGTATGAGAAGAATGCTACKTGCTAAATTTAGTTGAAATCGATTTCGTCAATTCCCGAGACAAGTATTTCACCGAAAAGTGGGCGGTGCCACTCTCATTTTCCCTTTTCTACATCGGCTCCCTTAAAGCCCCCTCATATCATCTCGGAGGTAAAATATAATGCCTATGCCGCATTTAGACGGTTTTAGTAGTTTTTAATAGTATCATTGGTTATCTTCCGATTTCATCCATTTTCACACCGTCGTTAGAAGTTCCTACAATACGAGTATTTGTCCTGGGCGAATTTGGTTATTGTAGCTTTAGTGGTTTAGGAGATATCTACATTATATTTATTATACACGTTTCAAAATTTGTTACATCCAGGTACCCTTGCCAATGCAATATTCTGTGCCAAATTATAGTTCTATATCTTAATTAAGTGCTTAGTTATGTTACTTTATACTGTTAATGGCGGTTTGTTGGTCCGAATACACCCATCTACGAACTAGCCATTTTTTTTACCAAAGAACGCACATGCCAAGTTGTATTAAGGTATCTCAATATTACTCATGTTAAAGCGTGTACGAACGGACGGACAGACATTCAACCGGATTTCAACTCATCTCGTCATCCTGATCCTATATATAAAGTAAAATGAGTGAAATAAATGTCCTATCTAATTTTAATTTATAATGTATAAACACAGAATTTCGAGTGCACGTCCTTATTATTTCATATTCGGCTTAAGACTAATTTTTGGGTGATCAGACTATACTATACTTGCTATTGCTTATTTGTTTATGTTAAGTATACTATACTGGCTATTGCTTTTTTGTTCATGTTATGTAAGCGAGGTCGCCCAGAATCTTTTATTATTACTTTTGATATTTACCGTGCGATTCTGTACTGTGATACAGTCTAAAGTCTCTAAATTTTAGATTTTAAGTTAGAGACAATTTTTGTGACTAGAGACGATTTTGCTATTCTGTAAATGACAGTCACAAAATCGATTACATTTAATTATTCAGACATGTTTTTACAATTGAAGTGCGGAATACAGTGCTCGCGACAGACTGTAGCAGCACGACAGTGAACTCAAAATGGCGTTGTGAATCCTACTACATGAACGTTTGTGAGAGGGCAGCAACATAAGAATGGCCGGCGTGTACACAAAAACACTCAGTTGTCCTTTTTGCATGTACACAATTTTGTTGTGGCCATACTAATACCTTGCACTTCAATGAAATTTTAATATTTTGTTCAAAGTGAAATTTTTAAGCAAAATATAAGTAAATAGATGAATTTATTTGTTCTAAATTATCAATTGTTATTATAAATGATGTAACAGAGCTATTTTATGCTTTTATTTGTAAAATAACCTCGGGTTTGTTAGAGCTTTGAGYWATATTACATTTTATATATTAGTGGCATCACCACTCTACCTCATCTCTCTATCTACCATTCTACTGTCAACTCTACTGTCGTCCTACTGTCGTTGGCAAATATAGGATTAAATTGTAGTTAGTGAGAACGACAACTGTCGGCCTGCAGTCGTGTACTCGTGCAGCTGTCAAAATAGGTTCGTCCATAAGAAGGTGTGTATTTTAATATTTGACAGATGTTGTTTGCAGTCTCAACACATGAATGAAAATAAATATGTCGATAACAAATATTAAATTTACTATACCATAGTCAAAAAACATAATCACCAATAAAAATATAAATATATGTTCACTTTGTTYCATAATATTTACGAAATTTATGTGAAATTTATTTATTTTTAATATTTTCGGAAACGACAATCGATTAATATCTATGATGATCTCTATTCAGTATAGGGGAAATAAGCAGAGAGGCGAGAATGTTCCCTTAAGAAGTGAAAGCGCTGTTGCAAGGTGGATGTTTCGCAAGTTCATGATCCAACAAAAATTACGAATAACTGATTCTCAGACGTTTCTAAGTGCTCTTTAATCGTAATAAAACCGAACTTTTTCATCGGTGTTTGACAAAAGAAACATAGCTCCATCATTTCCCACTGGAGTCCAATCAACAGTCGTGCTAGTGGACTGCACATGATGAACCGGTTCTCAGGCGTGGAAAGACGCAAAAGTCGGCTGGAAAGGTTATGACATCAGTCTTTTGGGATGCACGTCGGACAGTACATACTCACCGACTGATTACTGAGCCTAGCAATTGTATTATTTTTGAGGAAGAATCTGTTTAAAATTGTACGCATATTTTCAAATGATTCCTATAAACAAAAAACTAAAAGGTATCCTATGTCCTTACCCTGGTTCTAAGCTACCTTCCCATCATTCTACAGCAAAATCGGTTCAGCCGTTCGTGAGTTGTAAATGGTGTAATCAACACAACTTTCTTTTATATAASTCCAGGGTGGCTGATGAAAGCCGCTACCAAAAAAAAAAAAAATTAAATAATAGATTGACTTTTACATTTAACAAAAATGGATAACTGGGACACTGAAACAAGAATTTGGATTGTCCGCCGCTATCACGCACTGGAGTCCGTAGTTTCGGTTCAAAGAGAGTATAGGCACACGTTTGACGGCAATTATCCGAGCAGATGGACCATAATGAGACTTGTAAACAATTTTTCCGAGCATGGCACAATGAACAGAAGACCTTACCATCGAAACCCTTCAGTTCGAACGGAGGAAAYAATCGCTGCTGTAGCTGCTGCCATACAAAACAATCCACGTGTTTCGACAAGAAGCTTATCTGCTCAAATGGGKGTATGACAGTCWTTACAGTCAATTATGTACAAAGATTCCATTATTTTTAAAACTAATTAAGCTATATTTAATAAAATTGAATGCGCTGATGAATAAAAGAAAAATGAATTCCATACACTGAAAAAAAAAATATTTGAGTTTCTTAATGTAGCAAAATTAATTAGCTACCCTGTGTATAGATTTGTTTATTTAAAAGTGACTGTGTCACAGTAATTAGATTCATTTAAGTTTAGTGTAACATGAATATGTCACTTGAAATTAGGTTGAGTGCGAGGTGAATACGTCCATCTTCCCCCCTTAAAAGGTAGCCTATTTTTAGGCAGCTACCATTCTTCAAGCTCCATAATTTGTGTAAAGTGAAATGTAAGCAAAGCCATAATAAAAATTGCAAGTATTATGTAAGCAACAATGGAGAGAGTAGTATTGTTTTGTGACATTATTAGTAATTCATTATATTTGTTGATGTTTAGTAACTTTCGCGGAAGATGAATTATATTTATGCGGATTGAACTAAAAGGCGTGTTATGCGGTCGAATTCCTTTATTGAAGAGGGAGATAAAGCGGAAGCTGGTTTGACAGCAAGCACATACGTGCTGCCCATGTAGCTTCAAACATATGTTTATAAAGATGAGGCCAGATAGGCGCGAACATACCGGCCGCCTTGAAGAACAGTTCAAAAAACTACAATTTTAATTAAATTCGAAGAATATCATACCGAAAATATGTCCCCCTTTGTTGGAAGTGGCGACAGCTTGATCACGGGCCTTAACAGCTCTCCTTCGGATGTCTTCAAATTTACAACCCGCACTTGACCATCAGTCCCTGGGTAAGTTCAAATAAAATGGCCAAGATTCCATTTAGTTGCGGGGGGCGTTGCCTTCATGTATAATAACGATATCATCTTTCTGCAAATTCGGCGTTGAACGTATCCATTTCGAACGACGTTGAAGACTTACAAGATACTCGTTTCACCATCGATTCCAGAAGTGTTGTCTAATTGATACAATGATTTGCCAACGTTGAAATATAGTCCCCTTGAAGACCTCACCGTCAGGGTCGGGAAGTCCCTTTGGCGGTTCGCCAACCATGAAGTGTCCAGGAGTAAGGACTTCAAAGTCATTTACATTTGTAGGAATGAAGCAAATAGGGCGCGAGTTTACACAGGCTTCTACTTCAGTCAGTAYTGTTGCAAATTCTTCTTAAGTTAGAAGCGAAGTATCTAAGGGCCGCTTAAGATGATATTTGATACGTTTTATACCCGCCTCCCAGAAGCCACCCATGTGAGRGGCGTTTGGAGGATTGAAATGCCAAAATATTTGGGCATTTGCGAAATATGATGACACTGTTTCATCGCGAATGTAGCGTTCATAGGCTAATCGCAATTCCTTTTCAGCACCTACGAAGTTAGTGCCGTTGTCAGAGTAAATGTGCTGACAGTATCCTCTCCGGTTAGTAAAACGTTTGAAAGCAGCTATGAAAGCAATTGATGAAAGGTCTCCAGCAAGTTCGAGRTGCATTGCACTAGTACTCATGCAAACAAATGAGCATATATATGTCTTTGTAGATTTTGCACCTCTTCCATGCGTAAATTTCACGGCGTAAGGGCTAGCGTAATCTACTGCACTATGTAAGAAACATCTGGTTGAAGTGACGCGCCTTGGAGGCAGATCAGCCATGATTTGTCGTAGTGGTTGACAACTCAGTCGTCTACAGCGAATGCATTTTCGATATATACCACGGACAAGGTTACGAATGCCTGTCACCCAAAATCTTCGTTGCAGCGCGGCTTGCATTATCTGAGGTCCACCATATAATGTTAAAGCCAGCGGTGATTTCTTCGGCACTATTATAGGATGTTTAACATAATCCGAAMGCGGTGCGTTYTTGATGCGKYCTCCTACTCGTAGGATACCATTTGCGTCTAGAAAAGGTTGTAGTCTTGCTAGACTGCTTMKTRTATGTATTGGCTTATTTTCTCTGCAATTAGAAATTTCCTTTTTAAAAACAATAAATTGAGTATACTTTACCAATGCTATTTCAGCGTTTTGAATTTCAGCGCAAGACAAGCTGCCGAATTGTCGTACAACGGCGTTAGCCCTTGTGTTACTGATGAAGCGTAATAAATAAGCGGTGATGCGTTTAAGTTTGCAGAATGAATGATACTTCGTCAAAAAATCCCAATCGCCACTAGTTTGTGTCAGCAGTGTTACAGCCTTGCTAGATTTTTGCTCGAGATCTGTAGTGTGTGATTCTGCAGAAATCGGCCAGCTACTGTTGTTCTAATGTAGCCATTGCGGACCAYGCCACCAAAGTTGATGTGTGAGAAGCTGCGATCGTAATATGCCCCTTGAAGCGCAATCTGCGGGATTGTGCTCTGACGCAACGTGCCTCCAGTGCGTTGCTGGTAGAACATCTTGGACTGCAGCGACGCGATTGGCCACAAATACTGACCAACGGCTAGGATTGCCTTGTAACCACGCTAAGGTAATCATTGAGTCCGTCCATGCGTATAATTTTGAGAAGGTGTGGTTCAGATTTGATTGAACTTGCTTCACTAACTTTGCTCGCAAATGAGCTGCACAAAGCTCGAGTCGTGGTAAAGAAATAGTTTTCAGAGGCGCTACTCCTGTTTTCACTGCTACTAGTACGACTTTGATCGTACCGTCCGGAAATTGTGTGCGACAGTAAAGTGCGGCTGCGTATGCGACTTCTGATGCGTCGGTAAAAATGTGATACTGAGAGTCAGAAGTTTTGCTAGTTCCTAACCAGCGGCTTAGTTTTAGCGCTGATAGCTGCGGTAATTCACGACCTCGCAATTTCTGAAGGAACTGGTTCATCCCAATCCATATTTGAGCGCCAAAGTTTCTGTAACCAAATCTTAGAGCGGATTGTACARGGCGTGATCAAACCCAATGGATCGAATACCTTACTTGAGTCGGAGAGAAACGTTCTTTTTGTCAGTTTAGGAGGCAGGTCGTTAAAGCTCACTGCTATAGAAAGCCAATCGTGGTTTGTGTGCCATATGGTACTAAGAGTGCGGATTTGGTCTCCATCGGCTAAGAGATGCGAAACTTGTTTAGATAAGTGTGGYATCATATCTCTAAGAATTTGAGAATTTGTTCCCCATTTGCGTAGTTCGAACCCACTTTCAGAGAGCGCGTGGGAGACGTTTTTTTGAATAAAAACGAGCTCATCAAATGTATCAGAAACAGATAGTAAGTCATCCATATAAAAGTCTGACCTTATAACTTCAATGACTTCCTTGCTTGCGTTTGACGCGTTAAATGCGGCGCGATGTAGAGACTTAACAGCAGGATGTGCTGCTGAGGCGACTCCATACGTTACCCTTAAAAGACGATAATCAYGAACCGGATCTGTTGGATTGGAACGCCAAACTATGCATTGATAATCTGTGTCCTCTTTAGCGACATAAACTTGGCGGTACATCTTTCCGATATCGGTTATGATTCCGAAACGGTGAGTGCGAAAGCGAACCAAAATAGAAAATAGATCTTGTTGTAGATGTGGGCCTAACATGAGGGCATCGTTTAAAGACTTCCCAGAGGTCGACTTCATAGATGCGTTGAAAACGACTCGAAGTTTCGTTGTTTGACTTGTGGTCTTTACCACCGCATGATGTTGCATATAGTAAAGTTTATCTGTTGTCATCTCAGCTGGTTCCATATGTCCCATAGAGATGAGTTCATCCATATATATAGTATACTCTTTGCGAAGTTGTTCGTTAGCTGCAAATATTCTTTCCATGCGGAGTAATGCTCGCATAGCTGCTTCTCGTGATTCACMTAACAAAACATTTTTCTTCAAAGGTAAACGTACGATGTAGCGACCATCCGATACACGTTCGGTCGTATCGTCGTATAGTTTCTCACACATAAGTTCTTCAGGTGAAAAGAATTTGCGGGCGGGTAGTTCTTCGAGTTCACAAAACTTGTGGATGAGTTGAGTTAAAAGAAGGTCGGAATGTAAAGTCGAAATGTTTACCGGTGGGTTTTGTAAATTGGCAGTATTGCCAACCAGTACCCACCCGAATACAGCATTTTGTGCCATTGGTGTACCCCGTTCACCCTTACGGAGTCCGTGTAGTAGAAATTTGTCCATTTCATCCATTCCAATTAAAACGTCTTTTGGTTCGGGCTGRGAATAATAGCGGTCGGCTAGTGGCAAATCCGTATGATGCGGTCAATAAATTGTCGGTAAAGCGGAGTTTGGGAGATCGTTAGTAATTTTCGGTAAGATAAGCGTACTTACTTGAAAGTATCAAGCGTTCGGGTTGATATGGAGAATGTAACTTCTCCCTTTGCACGGCCTCCTTGCAGTGACCCAATCCCAGTGACGTGAACGGATGACAGCGTTCTGGGAAGGCGAAGGTGTTGGACACACGCCTCGGTGACGAATGAGGCATACGAACCGTTGTCAAGAAGTGCGCGAGCGGGTTGCCAACGASCGGTATAATCTTGTACCATAATTTCAGCGGTTGCTAGTAGAATGACGCGATCAGCGTGAGCGTAGTGTGAGGTTACATTTAAACGTTGTTCATTGGAAAGAGAATTAAGCCTTCCCGGTTGATTGATAACGTTTTCATGAACTAAGGTATGATGACGTCGTTGACATTTGCGACACGACGATGTGCTATGACAGTTATCGAGGATATGCCCTTAATTGAGACAATTTATACACATACCTAACTTCTTAATAGCAGTTAGTTTACCCTCGGAGTCGAGTTGGCTGAACTGTGAGCAAACGTAGATTTTATGATCACCATTGCAATAAGAACAATGCGGCCCCTTAGTAGCGGTTGATGTAGCGATATTTGCTTCTGGCTCTGTAAATGTCGTGTGGAAAACATTCTTTGTTGTTGTTGTTGTCTTTGCGGTAGTGTTGATTAATGGTACCACCTCTAGTGAGCGTGCGCGGTTTTCAAGAAATTCTCGAAGAACGTAGAAAGATGATAGATCGTCCATGACGAGCGATAACTCCCATTGATTGCGGGTTTCGTGCTCTAACTTTGAAACGGTTAGGTGAACAAGCCAGTCATCCCATAATTCGACTGGTCGTTCGAGCACCAACGTGTTGAAGTATAGAATTTAGCACTTGATTTATTCCCTTAGCAGTATCCTTGGCTGCACTCTCAATTGTCATGAGTGCTTTGATGTGGCTGTCCACCATGACACGTATGTCCTTGTACCTCGCGGTCAATAAGTCCCAAGCTTCAGTGTAATTGCTATCACAAACTRCTAAGCTACTCACCAAATCGAATGCTTCCCCATTCAAACAGTTTCGTAAATAGTGTAATTTTTGTTCGTCCGACAAATTGACATTCGTATGAATGAGTGAGCAAAAAGCATCATGAAAAGGAAGCCATTGAGTGGGATCACCACTAAATGACGGCAACTGTAGCTTTGGAAGTGGTACAGGAGCAGTTGAATCATGAACGGTAGTTTGCGATGTCTGCTGCTTTTGAGTTACGCACAGGCGTTTCAAGTTAGCTTTGGCGGTGCTGTACCACTCCTCACCTTGTAAGCGTGCCTGCTCCTCCATAGAAACGTTCTCGTCACCACATGTGAGCTCCACCTCTTGTTGTGCTACGCAAAGCCGAATCCATTGCTCTTCCAACAATTGGAGGTAAGTAGTTATTACCTCGGTGTCTACCGACAGAGCATCGACTTTGCTAGATTGCAAATAGCGTTTGATAGCATTTAGCGCGGAGTCGCGAATTTTAGCCGATGACATGATTAATATTAAAAATGCGGAAAAATATTGAAAATAATAGCGAATTTGCGGAATATCATTAATATGCTATGATATCCGGGTCGAAGGACCAAAATATGTTGATGTTTAATAACGTTCGCGGAAGATGAATTATTTATTTATAAAAACGTGAAACAATAATACAATTACTTTTCCACGAAAAAGGAGCACTGGCTGCCAGGGCCTTTGGCTCGCTGATGTAAAAATAAAATGTATAGTTATTGCTTAATTAAGTCTTARGTGTAAAGTTAATAAAATGTTCTGTAGCTAATAGAAAAGTTTTAAGAACAAAATAAATAATAAGTAATGGGAAGTTTATAAACATAATCATATTTGTGGTTTTAATCCTGTTTGTACTAAGAATGCTGATAGTTTTGTTACGTTTTCGGAGGAACTCGGTTTGTAACAGAGCAGACGGTATTTGGTCGTCGAAGATATTTTTTCTAA
>NW_017535313.1:0-1176 GCF_001853355.1 Bactrocera latifrons
ACTTTCGTTAATTATTGTAAAAGATTACGTTGAGGTAAGTAAGGTGAGTAATATTTTAGTAATACAAAGTGGTATTAGGGTAAGTATACAAAATAACATAATTYAATATTTTATAAGTTTTATAATTCATTCTTATTACTTTCAGCTTTAGGTTTAAATATATAAGTATATTGTCGCTTGACGCAACAATTATTAAAATTGCAAAATTTATTTTTATAATAATTAGTATTGTGTTTGTATGTCTTATAGGGTATACCTATAAACGAATCTTTTTGTATGTACTTGCAAATGAGTGCTCGTATAAGAGGTCAATGCACTTTGTACATAAGTACGCAATCCTGCTTGTGTTTGCTTACCAAAGAACAAGGGGTATTGCCGAAAATGTGGCAATTTGGACTTTGAACATGTAAAATAAATTGTTAGCAATATTTTATTTATTTGCTTATTAATGTAAAAATATATATTATGATATTTTATTTTTCCCTACCGAAACGTTTAATTTCTTTCGAATGCGTTCTTTTTTGTGTTTTTTTTTTTTATTGAAAGTATTGAAAAATTTGTGGGACCTTAGTAGGATATTATGTCCCGTATATATGTACTTATGCAGGAGTATTTTGTTTTTCCTTTGAGCGTGGACGGAATTGAAAAACAAAAAAAAATTAAATAAAAGCGCTTGCGTACTTCGATTTGGAAATGTGACTGTCGTAATGTTCCGTAAATATGTACGTATGTGTGTATTACGGCGAGCACAAATTCCAGTAGTGCGCTTGCTCTCAACGGATGAGTACGAGTATATATATTAGGTTGTCAAAAAAGTCTTGTTGGCGCGTAGTTCTATATAGTTTTGTTCATCGCATCGGGTCGTGCTATACCCAAACATGGAGCAAAATAAATAGAAACTACGGCATATTTTACAGCACTACTACGATAAAGACCAACATGCACCGCCAATAAAATTTGTGCAGTTTATGGACCCGATACGGTTTCCATTTCCATCACACAACGATGGTTTTAACGGTTTCGTTCTGGTGTAGAGGTGGTCGWAGATGCCCCACGCTCCGGAAGGCCTGTCGTCGTTAATTGCGATAAAATCGCTGAATTGGTCGAAAGAGACCGGCATAGTAGCAGCTGTAGCATCGGCTAGCTGGGCATGAGTCATCAAAAAAAATGTTATGA
>NW_017535313.1:4411-5828 GCF_001853355.1 Bactrocera latifrons
TATATATTTTTTTCACTGTGCTCTTTTTACAATTTTCGAGCACGTTGTATTTGTATCTGCTTTCTTTTTCACTATAGTACTTATATGCTTTCTACTAGCGCACGTTTTAGTTATTTATTTAATTTTTTTTGCTTGTCATACATTTTTTTTTTTTTGTATTTCACCTTTTTTTTTAATTTTTGTGTTAAACTAGTTTGCTAGTTTTTCCCCATAGTGCCATCATCCGGCTCGAACTACCATAGTAATTTTACCACTTACTTATACGAATACCAATGGAGCTTGTACCAAGTATATAGAAAAATCGAAATTAAGATGATTGGAGAAAACCGAGAAATGCTGATGCGCGTCGAAAGTAGCAAAAAATACCGCTGATGTGAATCGCTCGTAGATCGTCCTCTTCCAGGACGAGGGTTTTTGGTTATTGGGCTGTGGAGAGTTATGGTTGGTTGATGTACGGCGTGTATTGGTGTGTGTGTGGGTGTAGACTGCTGTTTCCGGTCGATGAGTGTTGTCTCCAAGTGTGGTGAGTGTGCCAGTGTTGCTTTGTGAGTGGTGTAGTGGTGTATGAGAGCGGGAATCTTAATTCATTTATCCAACTCTTTTCCTCCACGAAAATACTATAATACCAACTCACCATTTCAGTGTTCGTGCTACACTTGGCACAGAGAATTGCATAAAACTTTGAAGTCATATTTAAGAAACAGGAAATTTACAGTTAAAGTATCAGATTTCATATAAAAAAATGAGCTGAAAGGTCTGGTATACCTCAGGGTAGCGTGCTATACAAAACTCTGTACGTAATATATGCAGCAGACATTTCAACAGCTATTAACATATTGACATCCACTTTCGATGACACAGATCCAGTTAAAGTAAATGCTCCATCAGAGSATCAAGAGTATTAGAGCAGAGTAGCCAACTGGTGTTTTACCAAAAAAGCTCAACCACATTCTTGAGCTTCTTTAGTTTTAAATAGCTTTAATATTTGATTATTTATTGTTAGGCTTTACCAAGCAGATCCAATAAATAAAGAAATATTGAAAATCAAAACATAAATATTCTAAAAAAATTTATTTAACCCATCTGCCCGATAGGTATTTAAGTACCCTTGCAACATTGTTCACGCGAAGAATCATATCACGCAAGTTTTTGGAGATATCGATTTAATTTTTTTCTATTTCATAGAGGAAATGTAAGATAATATACACTCCTTATAAGACAGAACAAAATTTCGATTAATATGTGCCCATTTTAAAGGTCAATGTTGTGGCAGGATGGAGTCATGTGTAGAAGTTCACGCAAGTGAGGAAAGTTTTCTGATCGCCATTCACGTGGGAGTGGCCAGAAACGATTCTTTTACATATGACTCAAGCAGCTCACGACTTCCGGTCTTTGACCAAGTATCCTCTGGGTAGCC
>NW_017535314.1:0-1517 GCF_001853355.1 Bactrocera latifrons
GCATTCTGTGTTCACTTTCTCCCCCTGGAATAGCGACTTGCGTCTTTAGCTGCCACAATTCTTCAAGTGAAGTTATGCTACGGCAAAATAAAAGCAACAAGCGATAAAAATGTCAAGCTTTATCCCTACATCTACCACACATCAGTAAACAAAACAGCATAAMCAACAAATACAACCAAAGATACTATATTTTTCTATATGGTATACGAGTAACGTTGTGTCGAAAAATAATACAAATTTCCCCCATACGTTGCGCGTTTTTAGGTTCTCGCAGATATTTTCCTGTTTTCATTTTGTATTTGAGTTATGAAGCCATACACCGAAGCTATAATAATATTATCTTATAAAAACTTTGAACAATTTCTTCGGAGATTGCAGCATTACCTCAAAAAATTACCTACTGCTAATTTCTTGAAGATGTTCCGCTAATGGAAAAGCTTTCTTTACGATTACTTGATCGTTCTATTTGTATGGCAACCATATGCTATAGTTCGGCCAAATGACAACTCCTTGGGGGGATAGGGACGTATGCAAAATTTCAGATCGAGGTTCTCAAAGGCTGAAGGATTTGTTCACGTATATATAGACAGACAAACAGGTGGCTAAATAGACTCTAATTGTCATACTGATGATTTAAGTATTTAATATTTTATAGGGTCTCCGACGTTTCTCACTGAGTAATACAAACTTCTTGGCAAATTTAATATATCCTGTTCAGGGATATGAATGAAATAATGTTACMATTATTCTAAAAGTTTCTGTTAGAGCTCTGGGTATTTGACTTATCGCCCAACCGGACTAACCGGATCAGCCGTTATTCGAATAATAATATTTGGTTTGCAGTATAAGTCATCGACTGTTCGACTATCAGCTCATTTTCGATTATTCAGTCAAGCATTCGTTCTCCATTCTTGGAATAGTAAACCTTCATCTGCAACAATTCTTTTCAAAGAAAAATTTAATTTTTCACATATTTAAAACTCAAATACAAAGGATGATTGGATTTCAAACAGGTGTGTTATCTTCCATTTAAACAACATGATCTACCCTGTGCAGCCTCTGTCTCTTGATTCGCTGAATGATGTCAGTGTCGCCGTATATGTATCTCGTAGAGGTAAGTGTTATTCGCCGTTGCGAATGCGCAAAGGGCCATAAATCTTCCGCGAAAGCTTTCCCCCGAACACTTCTAAGGCTGACTCATCACATGATGTCATTGAGAGTTTTTTATTTGTTCGTTGAGAGAGGACTTTACTTCTCAATTGCCTACTCAATCCGAAGAAGCACTTGTTGGAATGAGTGATTCTGCATTGGATTTCGAAGCAGACATTGTTGTTGATTTCAAAAATAGCTCCAAGGTAGACGAAATTATCTACGACTTTTATGTTGTAAATATGAAAAGAGACGTGGGAGCAAAGAAACGACTGTTTGCGACCACTGTTGATTTCAAGACAGGAGATATTTCGTCTTCTAAAAATAGTTATTTGGAAAAGAACTACAGCTGATGTGACGGTGAAAAA
>NW_017535314.1:3976-11312 GCF_001853355.1 Bactrocera latifrons
ACGCCCTTGTTGTGGTATATTTGAAAAAAAGAGGCTTGTGAAAAGAGGCTGTTCCAGGTCTTCGCAAATAAGGAGGGGGGCTACGAGTTGTGTATTCTGAAGTTGCCGTCTAGATGAAAACGTATTAACGAACGAAACGGCGCATATTTGAACTGAACCTGATTCCTGTAACACTCCTTAAAAATCTAGCAAAAGGCGGAAGGGAGCTATTTGAAACCTAATACGTTAGGTATCGGATTTGAACTAATTTCGTCATTCCGATCATTTCTTTATATATAACCCTAAATCTAAGTCGATTGTTTTTAAGTGATACATACAACSGTTAGGTGAATAAAACTATAATTGTCTGCAGCAACATCTTGCAAGAGTATAATAATAACAAGCAGCGAACAACAACAATTCCTATCTCCGATTCACGAACATATTTGCATGTATTGGCATTTTGTGTGAATAATAAAAAATTCAGTGCACAAATTTTCAGTAAAGCTACGTGAACAGAGTATAAATTTTATTTTATTCGAGTTCTTGTTGTTATTTTTTCGATTTGTTGCAAAAACTATTTGTAACTTAGGTTGAGCGGAAGAATTTCGACTTGGTTGACTAGCTGTCAAATTTGCTTTCCCTCACGACCAATTGAATATATTTGGTTGAGTGGTGCTGATTAAATTGTAGAAGCTATTTTATGGGAAATTTTCTGTAGAATCGTAGAAGTAAAAAATGTTGCAAGGACGTTGAAGCTTTTTCATAGTATGTTTATAATTATTTTATTCTGTTATCAGGAATACTTAGCTCTAAGTGTAGAGTACAGAACTATTACAGCATTTGAAACACTTATCCATATAGTAATGAAAGCAGCATATTTGATCACATTATAAACAGAAATTCATAAATATTTATTCTGTCGCCTTCAAAGTAATCCCCACCAGACGTAGTACACTTAGGCAAACGATTTTTCCAGTCTTCGAAACAATTTTCATAGGCACTTTTTGGGATAGCTTCCAGCTGCTTCAGAGAATTTTGGGTTATATCTTCGATGCGACAATAGAGGAACAAGGAAAAGTCAACCGGGCCAAATCTGCTGCCTATGGTAGTTGATCGATGGTATTTATTGCGTATTTGGCTTTAAATTCGGTCAGAGTTTAGCATTATTACCTTATATAATCCATAAATTGTTCTTCCATGATTCCGGCCGTTTTTCGGTGTCATTTATTTATTATCTTACAAATCTGTGTCGGGTCTTATTACAGAAAAGAAAACACATCTGCCTATTGGTGGAGTTCTTAAAGGATTAGAGATCCGTCAACTAAAAAACGAGCTTTAGGATGATTTTATTATTTTATCTCATTCATGGCCAGTAAGTTCCCAAAAGATGCATGTTTATATTATGTTTGAATTGGCTGGATTTTATTTTGCAAATTTATACAAATAACTCAATTAATGAGGAAAGAGAAAATAAACTAAATATGTAATTGTTGGTTAAGGAAGGCACAGGTCTGTATATATACTTATGCATCACATCACCGCAATACCTCTGATATTCAATTTAATTTTACTCTGTTAACAAAACTCCCGAGTACGAAAAGAGGGCTGCTAAACGCTAAGTAACACCATAGTTAAAATACATGCACATACAGATACACACGTTTGCATTGCAGATCGGCACACATAATCATAATCAGCTAAAATGTCAGCCCGGAGCATTTGCAGTTTGACAGTTGATTTGATAGTGGAAATTTGACATGTCGGTGCGTGAAATGTAACGCTGATGTTGGCGGTGCGATGATATTACTGGTGGATGTCGTATTAGCAAAAAAGACATCGATGGAGGTGCCAGTTATATTTTCGTTCAATTTGCTAATTATAATACAAGTTTGTTTAATTGGATTGTGTTGCACACTTTTTGGCGTTCTACCATACTTGGTAAGCCATGGTATCGCTCATTATAAGTAATTGTATTTGCGCTGTTATTGTGTTACCGTTTCGAAATAAATGCGATTTTAAGTTAGCATAATGCATTTAGTGCAATTAATGAAACTATCATGTGGATGTATTCATATAGATAAGTGCATAGCCATACTGATTAATAGGCATTCAATATACGTGCGTGCACGTGCGAATGATTACAGTATCAGACAGTCGTTTCGTTCACACAGTGCTACCAATAGTATATAAGCTAGTAATCAGGCGTGGTTTGGTAATATACGAAAACTATTTACTGAAACGTGCGAGTTTGAAATTATATTTTTACCTTTGAAATATTATCGTAAGTGTCAAGTGCGAACACCTAAAACTAACGACAATAATGCAAAAAGGATACAATTAATTTTTGCATATCCAGCTTCAGATATAATCAGTTGATATTTTGTTACGTGACATTTACATCTATTTAAATGACTACATTTCATGTTTGAGATGTTCTCACATAATATATTCATTTTTTGAGCTCTTGCGCCTGAAAGCGAATAAATATTGCTTGATATATATATATTTTTGAAAACTACTTTTATAACAGCATTAAATATGCAGAAGTATGCAATGTTGATACCCTCTGTTTTCTGAATAAAATTTTTTATAGAGCTCAATGACACAACTTTCATGCAATTTCATTGTAATCCAAATCTACAAATTACTAATCTCCCAGAGTAAATTTTTCTTCTGCACTGCTAATGTTAACATATAAATTGCTTATCAATAAAGACGTTAGCCTCAATGGCAGTGAGGCTATAATAGCATACTATAATAAAATGATTCCTTTGACAAAATGTCCTTTTAATACTCCTCAAATGAGAGAGGGGGTAAGTATATAGTATATCAAAAATGTTACAAACATCGTAAAAACTTAATATACTCTGTTGACACAATTGTTGACATTATTCGTGCGAAGTTTTATCATTTTATATTAATTGATTTGTGGACTGAAAAGTGAAAGAATGAAGTGGAATTTAAAATTGTGGTATATGGGAATTAAGGGTTTTATTTGTCTGATTTCATCTATTTTCGTAATGTGTAAATTTTGTCGAAATCGGTCGGCCGGATAAGAACACATGGGAGTTCACCAAACAGTGGGCGATGAATCGCTCATCGTTTAATTTTCACACTGRGTCCCATAACACCCTCCCATACGATTTTGGAGACACACTTATGTGTATTTGAGATATAATTATTGAAATGTAATATCTGTAATTAATTTCCTCCGTTTCCGTTATAGAATGAATTCGCTGCGACTAATGTCACTCATACGCCCCATCCAACTATGCTGTATGACACTATTAAGTAAATGTTTTAATTTTTGAAAGTACTTATCAACAAATTTCTTTCAACTTACGATTCACCCTCCACATATTAGAATTTAATTTTACGAAATATTAAAGTGCGACTTATTTGCATAGTAGAAAAAAGAAAGGGAGGATGGGGTCATGTGTAGAAGTTCACGCCAGTGAGGAAAGTCTCTGATCGCCATTCACTTGGGAATGGCCAGAAACGATTCTTTTACATATGACTCAAGCAGCTCACGACTTCCGGTCTTTGACCAAGTATCCTCTGGGTAGCCTAAGAACATCCNAAATTACCAAGTTGTAATCGCAAGGTTTACCAAACTACGGACGTACAATTTGTATCATATGTAAAGTGAATATAATTTTGCAAATAAATACGATTTTTTTATTCACTCAATCGATATAGTATTTACAGAGATTTTTATTTTTTAATTTTACATGCAATGTAACCGTTTACCTCAACGAATTGCCAATTTTGCCAAAATGCACAGAAAAAATATTTTTTGGAAGCATAATTAAATAATATATGTGAATTTATTTGAGTGAAAGAAATAATGCATAATGTTTGTGTTTAATTAAAATAATAAAGTGCATAGTTACATTTGCACAGTTTATAGAAAGAAGCCAATTAAGTTTATACTCACGAAAGATACTCGTACGACCTGTATGCTAGTAAGAAAATGAGTTAAAGATTTAAAAACTTCTACTGTAAACGGGTTAAATCTATGGCAAATCCAAAATATTAATAATGTTTAAACTAATAAATTGGTTTCAATTGCTAGAAGAGTAAATTTAATAGTTTTTTCTCTATAAGTCATATTCATTCGCAGTGCAATGCGTGTATGCAAACCTTTAAAATTTTAAGTTAAGTTGAAATCATTTATTGCCGTCACTTAGTGACATGTGAAGTATGTAAAAGAGGGCATAAACTTAAAACTGGCGAGCAGTTTAAAAAAATTAAAAATTAACGAAAGGAACAACTTTGCCAGATCAAAAAGACTCTGTACAAACTGCTTATCCAATACACATAATCTTAAAAATTGCAAAACAAATTTAACTGCTCATATTGTCAGAAAAGACACAATGTAATGCTTCATTACAGCAGATATCCCATTTCACCACAAAGGAGGGCTCATACACAAAGAATCACGGGTTTAATTGCAAAAGCAAGTCCCGAGAAGCAAAATTCCAAAAATTGCCAGGTGACACCATGTTGCTCAAAGGCACAAAAAGCTCAAACGCTGCACATCGAAACGCAAAGTGGACCAGCTACAAACCTAGTTACTACTATAGCAACTCAAGTTGAGTATATTACAAACAAATACCTTAATTCACAATTAAGGAAATGTCAAAAGTTAGAGAAACTTCCCCTCATATTAAACAATACTCTAGAAGATCAGTATTGTGTAGGCTTCTCTAAAGCCACAACTACTCGATGCAATAATGGCCGGTACGTCGTACGCCTACCACTCAAGCCACCGTTCTCCGACACTCCTTAAATTGGCGGAAAAAACAAAGTCAGAATTCAGTCTAATAATCTTAGGAACTCAAATGTATGCTACTTTCGACCCCGCAGGATGGCTTTCGCCAATAATGAAAACAAAAAATGCATTCTGAACAAATCCTAGAGCGGTGGCGGGCTACCAAACGCCAAATTAGTGCATACGCACTAAAAACATAAAACACATATATGAAGGGAACACAGAAGCGGACAGAAATACAAATATTTACATCCCTGACGGATTAACTGAACTTGACGAAACTAATGAAACGGACCCTAAAACGGACAAGAACAGATGACAACGACACAGTTGAAGTTGATCCAAGATTATTAAAAACTATAATATACGAAAACTGAAATGTAAACTAAAATTATTTAAAATTAAAACTTTTTAAACGTGAATTAAATAAAATGAACAAAGAGTATATATTTCCTACATACATATAACACCGTTGTATCAAAAGGTCGAAAATCCGACACTGTGACCGCATAATTTTATACTGAAAACAAGTATGAAAGCACTTAGTTCGGGTGCATCTTTAAACTCATGACACTAGATCGAATCAAAGTCTGGGAAATACCTCAACAAATCGGATTTCAACTCGTCTCATCGTCCTGATCATTTATATATATATAACCATTGGTATCGTTTCTTAGTTTTATGCGATACGTATAACTACTAAATGAACAAAACTATTATTATACTCTGTAACAACATGTTGCTAGTGTATAATAACAACTAACAGCGAACAATGTATATTTTTTAGCATTTCGTGTGAATAATAAAAAAAATAGGTGCACAATTTTTCAATAAAGCTACGTGAACAGAACTTTGATATCACTTTCTACATGCGCTTGTTGTTACTTTTTCGTTTTCGCTTTTGTTGTTCGTTATTTAGGTTGAGCTGAAGGACTTTGACTTGGTTGACTAGCTGCCAAATTTGCTTTCCCTCACGACCAATTGAATATATTTGGTTTAATGGTGCTGATTGAAACTAGTGTGTGGGGAATTTTCAGTAGTATTCTAGATGTGAAAAAATGTTGAATGGTAGTTGGCGTTGTTTTATATAATTTTTCATTCTGCTATTATGAAAACTTGACTATAAAGCAGAACTTTTACAGCTTTTGAAACATTTATCCATATAGTAAAGAAACCAGCATATGTGATCGCATTATAAACAGAAATTCATAAATATTTATTCTGTCGCCTTCAAAGTAATCCTTACCAGACGTAATATACTTAGGCAAACGATTTTTCCACTCTTTGAAACAATTTTCATAAGCACTTTTTGGGGATGCGATGGCCTTCAGCTCCTTCAGAGAACTTTGTATTATCTCTTCGACTTACTGAAAACGGGTTCTATGACAATTGAGGAACAATAAAAAGTCACACGGGCCAAATCTGCTGAATACGGTAATCGATCGATGGTATTATATTTATTGCGTATTTGGCTTTTAACTTGGTCACAGTTTTAGCACGCTGCAATGGTGAATTATCATCTTGTAAAATCCGTGAATTGTTCTTCCGCAATTCCGGCCGTTTTCGGTGACATTTATTTATTATCTTACACATCTGTGTCGGGCCTTATTACAGAAAAGAAAACACATCTATCGATTGGTGGAGTTCTTAAAGTATTAAAGATCCGTCAACCAAAAAACGAGCTTTGGGAACATTTTATTATTCTATTTCGTTCATGTCCGATAAGTTGGCTAGTAAGTTCTCAAGAGATGCATGTTTATATGATGTTTGAATTGGCTGGATTTTATTTTGAAAATTATACAAATAAATCAAATAATCCAACTAATAACCTACTGAGGATAATATATGAGACAAGAGAAAATAAACTAAATAAGTAATTATTCGTTAAGGAAGGCCCAGGTGTATATAAATACTTATGCATCACATCACCCCAATTCCTCTGCTATTCAATTTAATTTTACTCTGTTAACAAAATGCCGAAGTACGAAAAGCGTGCCGCTAAATGCTTAGTAAAACCATAGTCAAAATTCACGCACATACAGATACATACCTTTGCATTGCAAATCGGCACACATAATCATAATCAGCTAAAATGTCAGCCTGCAGCATTTGTAGTTTGACAGCTCGTGGAAACTGACATGTCGATGCGTGAAATGTAACGCTGACGTTGGCGGTGCGACAATATTGTTGGTGGATGTAGTATTAGCAAAAAGGACATCGGTGGAGGTGCCAATTATATTTTCGTTAAATTTTCCAATTACAATACATGTTTGTTGAATTGGATTGTTTTGCACACTTTTCGGAGGCGCCATGGCTTATCAGGCATGGGGGAAGCCTGATAAACCATGGCGCATATCGCTCATTATAAGTAATTGAATTGTGCTACCGTTTCAAAATAAATGCGATGGTAAATTAGCATAGTGCGTTTAGTGCAGTTAAAGAAAGTATCGTAATTTGCAGTAACAAAAGCAAAGAAAGATTTAAAAAATAGTTTTCATATGGATAAATGCATAGCSATACTGATTAATAGTCATTCAATATATATGCGTGCACGTGCGTATGATTACAGGATCAGACAGT